>NC_057739.1:47033122-47063202 GCF_004010195.1 Chiloscyllium plagiosum
GGCCTTTTCTCGTTGGAACGGCGTAGGATGAGGGGTGACTTGATAGAGGTTTATAAGATGATCAGAGGCATAGATAGAGTAGACAGTCAGAAACTTTTTCCCCGGGTACAACAGAGTGTTACAAGGGGACATAAATTTAAGGTGAAGGGTGGAAGGTATGGGGGGGATGTCAGGGGTAGGTTCTTTACCCAGAGAGTGGTGGGGGCATGGAATGGCTGCCTGTGGGAGTGGCAGAATCAGAATCATTGGCGACCTTTAAGCGGCAGTTGGATAGGTACATGGATGGGTGCTTAAGCTAGGACAAATGTTCGGCACAACATCGTGGGCCGAAAGGCCTGTTCTGTGCTGTATTGTTCTATTTTCTAAATTGTTTTTGATTGATGAAAGCAGAACACTCTATGTTGTCTGCATGGACTTTAGTAAAGTCTTTGACAAGGTTCTGCTTGGTAGATTGATTAGTAAAGTTACATCATGTGGGATTCAGGGATACCTTGCCAATTGGATACAAAATTGGCTTGATTGGCTGTGGCTGTGGAGAGTTGTTTTTTGGACTGGAGGCCTGTGCCCAGAGGTGTTCTGCAGGGATCGGTGCATGTTGCTTGTCATTTTATATAAACAACTTGGTGAGAATTTAGGAGGCATGTAGTGGAAACAGGCCCATCGGCCCAACAAGTCCACACCGACCCGCCGAAGCGCACCCACCCAGACCCATTCCCCTACATTTACCCCTGCACCTAACACTACGGGCAATTAGCGTGGCCAATTCACCTGACCTGCATGTTTTTGGACTGTGGGAGGAAACCGGAGCAACCGGAGGAAACCCCCGCAGACACGGGGAGAATGTGCAAACTCCACACAGTCAGTCGCCTGAGGCGGGAATTGAACCCGGGTCTCTGGCGCTGTGAGGCAGCAGTGCGTGCCACTGTGCATGATTAGTAAGTTTGGGGATGATACCAAAATTGGTGGTAAATTCGACCATGAAGAAGATTATCTAAGATTACAAAGGGATTTGATCAATTAGGCCAACGAGCTGAGGAGTGGCAGATGGAGTTTAATTTGGACAAATGCAAGGTACTGCATTTTGTTAAAAAAACAAACAAAGGCACGATTTATACAGTTAGCGGTTGGGTCCTGTGTGGTATTGTCAAACAGAGACCTAGGGGTTCGGGTACATAGTTCTTTGAAAGTTGCATCACAGGGATACAGGGTGGGTTAAGAAGGCATTTAATACACTTGCCTTCATTGCTCAGACAACTGAGCATAGGAGTTGGGATGTCATGATAAGATTGTACAGGATGTCATTGAGGCCACTTTTGGAGCACTGGACACAGATCTGCTCACCCTGCTATAGGAAGGATATTATTAAATTGGAGCGTGTTCAGAAAAGATTTACTAGGATGTTGCTAGGACTGGAGAGTTTTTTTTATAAGGTGAGGCTGGAGCATAGGAGGCTGAATGGTGACCTTGATTAAGGTTTATAAAATCATGAGCGGCATAGGTTGAATAGCAATGGTCTTTTCCCTAAGGTGTGGGGAAGTTCAAAGCTAGGCAGTGTATTTATAATATGAGAGGAGAAAGATTTAAAAGGAACCTGAAGGGCAACTTTTTCACACAGAGGGTGGTTCGTATGTGAAATAAACTGCCAGTGGAAGTGGTAGATGCAGGTACAGTTATAACATCTAAAAGAATTTGGATAGGTACATGAATAGGAAATGTTTAGAGGAATATGGGCCAAATGCAGGCAACAAGCAACTAGTTTAGTTTGGGAAATTTGGTCAGCATGGATGAGTTGGACCAAAATGTCGGTTTTGGTGGTATATGACTCTAGGATCCTAAGTTCATCTGTCTTACCTGTCATACTCCTTGCATTAAAACAAATACACCTCAGACCGTCAGTCCTGCCACGTTCAGTAACTTCCCTCTGTCTGTTCTTTCTTTTAGTCTTATTGGCCTTAGTCTCTGAGTCCTCCTTAATTATTTTACTTGCTGTCCTATTGCTCTGGTTCCTGACCCTGCTGCACTAGTCTAAATTGCATTCTTTAAGATGTTCAACTGCAGCACTCTATTGTAAGTCACATCCATAATTATGGAAAAGCACAGCAGGTCAGACAGCATCCAAGGAGCAGGAGAATCGACGTTTTGGGCATAAGCTCCAAAAACTCTTATGCTCCTTGGATGCTGTCTGACCTGCTGTGCTTTTCCAGCACCACACTCTCGACTCTGATCTCCCGCATTTGCAGTCCTCACCTTCTCCTAGACAACATCCATAGTCATACAAAGTTGACTTATTATGCTTCAAAGAAAATGGTCTACCTGTGTCACTTTTAATGAGGATCCAAGTTCAGCTGGTTCTTAATTGATCTATTGTTCACTGCATACCTTGGGGAATAGAAATACTGCTTAAGACTAGCAGTTGCCAAACGTAAACCACAGATTTCAGTTTAAAATCAACATTTTGTGGGATATAGGTAAAGTAGTGTTACTTCTGCAAGCATAATTGCTTATGCAAACCTATATCAGTGTATAATGGTTTCAGCAAAGAGCTGAGTTAGCTAAAATGTGCATACAAGAATGAAGACTATGTAAAGGGATACGTTTCTTCTGAGTTAGCTAAAATGTGCATACTAGAATGGAACGTGCCTGGAAACAATGGAAGATGTTACAGACAAATAGATAAGTTGAAAAAGAACATCAAGATATTCCAAGCTCAGCAATTTTCCCTCATGTCAGCACTGAGGCGAGCCAAGTCACTTATAGGGGGAAGGGTCGCCTGCCTTGGAGTAGGGGGAGAAGTAAACAAGGGCAGAGCACAGCTGGGCAGGGGCAGAACATAATAAGGAATATTGATAGGTTTGAAGGCCAATGAAATAAACGGGGAAGTATCGAAAATTAAACTGTATAAATTGTTGAGTAATTTCTGGATCGGTGTGGCTAATTACTAGTCACCCTTCTTGCAAGAACGTTTCAATAAAATTCGCTGCTTCAGAATTTGACTCGGACTGAAATTTATTGTGAGCTCTGTTTCTCACAACTTCTTTTAAGATTCAGTTCTTTGTGAAATTACATTGTTTGTACAAGTCAAAGATTTAGATTCTCTTAGCACGCTCAGTCCTAACTTGAGTAAGTTTGCTGTTGTGGAGAGGCAGAAATTCAAGTATGTGAACTGGAGACACAGGGTCAGTGTTGGAGAGACACAGGGGCAAAGGGTCAAAGACAGAGTTATTAGCAGAGGGTCCGAGACCGACATTGAATGGCATAGGATCTGAGAGTGGGTCAGTGTCAACGAATCAGTGGCAGTCCGAAAGGGGACTGCAAGACAGTCAATCACAGTTGGTCAGTGACAGAGTCACTGTCACGGAGGATTAAAGTATCAGTAACAGAGTTTGTGACAGAGGGTCCGAGCAGTGATTGCATAAATATGCCAAGACGGACATCAAAGATAGAGGCGGGAGATTAAGCACAGTGATAAATGTCTTGGAACCAGGAGATTTCCAGCTCGGTCAATACTAACATTTCGAAGTCCCCGAAAAATATCGCCACAATTTCACGATGGCTCCGTTGACTTGCCAGCAACAGGCCCACTAACAGACCCATGGCAGTGGCGCCAGGCGGCGGCGACCGTTACTTTTGGCAGTTAATTTTCAAACTTCAGGCACGTGCTCACCAGCAGGTGGCAATGTACGCAGGCGCAGTGTGAGTGACACAAGTTGTGGGGAAGTGGCGCAGCCGCATAGAGGGAGGAATGGCTGGAGGTGGGCCGCGAGTAGAAGGCGGTGGATGCTTCAGGTATAAAAAGCCTGTAAAAGAATCGCTAGAAACTATTCCGAGAACAGTGAGGAAGGAGAAGGAATTATGTTGGGATGTGGCTGAGATAGGTGCTGAGCCGCGAAGAGCTCTTCATTGTCTGGAGATCTGAAGCAGTTGACCACTGACGGTGCAGGCAGGGTCGGGCTCTGGCAGGACACTGGCTTGTATTGGGTTGAGGGGCTCATAGTCGATTCAGCCATCAGCCCGGAAACTGAGTGAAGGTAAATGTTGAAGGAATTGACTGTTGGTTTCTGTGACTTGTCGAAATGATAAACCAGCGTGTTATCTTCAGCAGTGACTCTCCTAGCTTGAGTTTGACAACCCGTTTGTGCAGGCAAAATGCACACTTCTATTTGTGCTCTGTGGGCATTTATGAACCAAATGCACATTTAGGATGTACGACGCAGCATTACAGCATTACAATTTCCTATCATAATCTGACTTAATAATTTAGGGCGCCTCGGGTATCTAGCGTTTTGACTAAGAAATCGAGATTTATAACTGGCTTATCTATGGCTACTCTTGTAAAATAAATGTATATTCCTTGTATATCTTTGAATGGCCGTATTTGACTTGACTAGTATTTGATTCTAGAAATAAAAAGCAATCCGTGCCAAATGGTCCAGTAACATTTAACCACTCGCTGTTAAGCTTCAGTGAGTGCCAACAAGGTGACATCTACATAAAGTGGTCATGTTCCCTAAAATGTATGGATTAATATATTTGTGGGGACAGTGTAATGCAATCTACAGCAAAAAGTATTGGATTGTTACAATGGGATAAGGTAGTGAGTAAAATTCATGGTACTAATGTACAAAAACATTGCAATGCATCAGTATGGGACAATGTAGGTTACTGTTGCAATAAGACAGGGATGGTGCAGCAAGATTAATCTGAATGGGCACTAATGTTTCCTTGGTGCTTTAGATGACAAGAACCCCTATTTGTCATGTGTAAATGTGTATGAACAGAACTGCTGAGAAACTTATACAGAGAAATCTTAATTGAGTAGCCTAAAATGCACATTCTCTGGGTAACACATTAAGTTACTAAATAGCTTTATGCACAAATTGGCATGAGTCGAGGAACACTGCACTAAGAACTGATAAATCAAAGGCACTGCAACATGTGCAAAGTAACTAATTCTTCTGGAATGATATTATTGTATGTTTCTGGTTATGCATTGTGGCCAGAGTTTTATCAGACTGCTACCAAAGACTGGCTGTCATTGTATTATTTCAGGTACAACCTCTGATTTAATAAAGATCTAAGTTATGTTTCTAAATAACAAGCAGTATTCTTGCAGTGACAATATAGTGTATGCTATCATGAGAAGTAAAACTAAGCTGCAACAGCACCAGGGACCCAAGTTCGATTCCAGCCTCTGGCGATTGTCTGCGTGGGGTTTACACATTCTTCCCATGTCTGTGTCGGTTTCCTACGGGTGCGCCGGTTTTGTCCCACAATCCAGATGTGCAGGTTAGGTGAATTGGCTGTGCTGAACTTCCCATAATGTTTAGAGATGTATCAGTTAGGTGTATGAGTCAGGGGTAAATGTAGGGGAATGGGTTTGGGTGGGATACTCTTTGGAGGGCCACTGTGGACTTGTTGGGCCAAAGGGCCTGTTTTCACACAGGATTCTAATTCATTGCAAGCTATATTCTTTGTTCTGGAAATGTTACCAGAAATGGATTGGGACTCCAGGAAGATAAAAGAATTAAGATAAATTAAATAAGTAATTGTTAGGTTTCTTTTGGGAATCTGTCTTGACCCATCTTTGGCATTGGCTGAACGACTTGATCAATCCAGCAAAGCCAGTATTAATTGTCTACTTCTAATTGCCCTTGAGCAGATGATCATGGTTTTCAAAAAGGCATCTCATTTTTATTTGAGGGGTTTAGTTAGCTGAATTGGCTGGTTTGTGATACCAACAAAATGCATTTAATTCCAGTTGAGGTTACCATGAAGGACAACCCTTCTCATTGCCTTGTCTGAGGTATGGTCATTCTCAAGTTGTTGTAGTCCACTGTGGGATGTGGACTTCACTGGCTGGCCAACATTTATTGCCTGTCCCTGGTTGCTACCAGCTTGAACTGATGTGCATCTACGTAGAACTCATGGATTGCAGTGTCGCGGGGGGATGTCCAGGATTTTGACACCGTGACTCTAGCCTTGTGTGATGTAGTGGTAGTCTCCCTACCCACTGATTGGAGGCACAAGTTCAAGTCCCACCTACTCCAGAAATGTGTAATAACATCTCTGAACAGGTTGATTTTAGAAAATTAGGTTACATTTTAAAATATTTTTAAAAATTAAATAACTAGGGGGTGCTTTTAAAATTGGAGTTTGCCATTTTAGGACTAAGTGGAAATTATTTTCCTGAATGGGTTGTGACTTTGGAACTCTTAAGGCTAGTGAGTAATGTTAGGCTGCAGATATTTAAAAAAATCATCTTAGTCTTTATTGTTACATACACAATGAATATTGTGAAAAGTTTATATGTTGCCACTTGCAGCACTACTCAGCTTCAGTTACAAGTTCTTAGATAATAGAGAAGTAGAGTGTCCAGTGTTGCAGAAACAGTTTGGAACAACTGTCTTCCAACCCAGACCACACTGCCACCTCGCCTACAGTCTGTATGGGCACTGGGGCAACACAAGACCAGTAGGTCAGCAAGCCATGTCTGGCAAGGAAATAAAGAATGAGGTTTAAAACCAACCCATCAATTATATTCTCATTAATGGTGAAGCAGCCTTGAGGTATTGAATAGCTTAATTTTTAGATGTAATTTGTATGTTTTGTAATTTTTAAATTATAATTATTCAGCATTTAAATAACACTTTTCTGTTGGTACAGGGAATTGATATTTAAATAGAATGTACTTTGTCTGCTAATGCTCTCCACAGTTTCTATTTGTGACAGTGTAGGGTTAGGTAAAGGCCAATAGGGAAAGTAAATACAAAGTATTGTAATGTGGCCTTGAAGTGCTCCTCCAGTTTAATTCTGATCAGTAATTAATCCTATGCAAACTTAATTGATTCTATAATATCTGCCATGTTCTAAGGGATCTTCAATACTTTATTCTTTCCAGTATGAATTTGACAAAATGGAGCTCCAAAGGTACTTTGGGTTGGGATGCAGTTGTCTTCATGCACTATCTGATTGCTGTTGCATTACTTATTGAAAACGTTGCTACTGTGGTGATACATGTGAGTATCAGTGTTTCCCACATTTATGCTTTTGCACTGTATACATTTCTAGTTTAAATCACACCTTTTCTGCTATTTTTTTCATGTAAGTTTTTTTTTGGAGAAAACAGGGAAGATGGATGGTGTAGTGGTATTATGGCTGGTCTATTAATAGTGAGACCCAGGAAACACTTTGGGGACTTGGGTCAAATCCTGGCATGGCAGATGGTGGAATTTGCATTTTAAAAATTAATGGTGAATCATGTAACCATTGTCATTTGACAGGAAACCCCATCTGTTTCACTTTCCTTTTTAGGGAAGGAAATCTGCCATTCTTGCCTGATCTGACCTGCATGTGACTGTAGACCCACAGTGATGTAGTTGACCCATAATAATTGGGAACGGGCAATAAATGCTGGTGTAGACAGTGATACCCACATC
Organism: Chiloscyllium plagiosum; assembly: GCF_004010195.1. Taxonomy (NCBI): domain Eukaryota; kingdom Metazoa; phylum Chordata; class Chondrichthyes; order Orectolobiformes; family Hemiscylliidae; genus Chiloscyllium; species Chiloscyllium plagiosum. The sequence goes on from NC_057739.1 coordinate 47,040,559, forward strand.
CTGTGAATTTTTAAAAAAGCTGCTATATGAAAATGACACATCTGTGATTGCTGCTGACAGTTTTGTTGTTCGCCACTAATCTTCTTGGATGAAATAAGCAGAAAATACTGAAGGAACTCTGCACTTGCAGAGAGAAACAGTTAATGTTTTGAATCCAGATTCCTTATCCTTGACTACACTTCCTCGCACCCTGCTTTCTGTAATAACTCCATTCCATTCTCTCAATATTTCTCTCCGTTTCAACCACTTTACAATGGAGTGCCTTGGATTTAACCTCCTTTTTTTTTCTTAGCCTCAACCAAGAATTACCCCACTGTGGTTGACAGGGCTCTCCACATTCTTCAAAAGATCATCCAACACCATTTCAACCTCCTCCAGCAAACACATCCCTTTCATTGCATAAAGAAAGGGACATTAGAACTGATGGAGGAATGGACTAATGAGTCCATTCCCCTTGCAGCTCCCCCCACCCCCTAACATCCCCAATGGCAGCTAATCAAGCAATTACTGAGGTGTAACACTTGTTCTTTCACCTCTCCCTCTTCAGTGACCAACGCCTTGAGCCTACCTTCCAAGTAAAGCAAGATTTACATGTCCTTCTTTCAGTCTAATCCACAGTATTTGCTGCTCACAGTACTATCTCCCTTAAATTGACAGGACCAAATACAGACTTCTATTTTGTGGAGTATCTTGGCTCTGACATTCCAGTTGCTTGCCACTTCAATAAACAATCTTGCTCCAGTGCTATTATTTCTGTCCTGGACCTGCTCATGTTCCAACAAAGCTCAACATAAGCTGGAGTAACAATTCTTTTTTTTTTGTTTGAGCACTTTACAGCCTTTAGACTTGTATCTTTGACTTGTCTCTTAGCAATAAGAGACATATATAATTTTAATGCCTATTTTGCATCTTTAACCTCCTTTTTATTGTGATCAGTATTACCTTTGTCTTTTGCCCTGGGTACCTTCACAATCTGTTCAACTCACTTTAACAATCCCTCTCCTTCCATCAATAATATTTTTGAAAAAAACAAACTTTCCAGCAGCTTCTAATTCTGAATAGAATATTACAAAATGTGAGCTTAATGTCTCTCAGTGGATGCTTCCAGACCTGTTTCTCCAGCATCTACAGTATTTTGTTTTTGTTAGCTGATCTGTTATTACTGAGAATCTATTGGCTATTTTCTAAAAAATATAGTTGTCTTATTAAATTTCCTATGGGATAGCAATTACTTTTGTAGTGCACAGTAATAATAAATTACCCACAAGTGGGAAGTACCTCCCTGAGACAAAATTGCTAGAATTTGGAATGTGCTGTGAAGTTTAATGTGAAGAACTTGCCAAATTTATTAGTAAGTAAGATGAGAATGGAAATAATACTTATAGGGTATGTCTTAGCTGTATAGCACCATTGTTACTCTCCTCAAAGGTTGAGGCTAAGTGGTGCACTATAAATGTCAGTTATGATTAGATTTTTTTGATTAGATTAGATTGGAAACACGCCCTTCGGCCCAACAAGTCCATACCGCCCGCCGAAGCGCAACCCACCCATACCCCTACATGTACCCTTTCACCTAACATTACGGGCAATGTAGCATGGTCAATTCATCTGACCTGCACATCTTGGAGAAACCAGAGCACCCAGAGGAAACCCGCGCAGACACTGGGAGAACATGCAAACTCCACACAGTCGATCGCCTGAGGCGGGAATTGAACCCAGGTCTCTGGCGCCGTGAGGCAGCAGTGCTAACCACTGTGCCACCATGCTGCCCAAGCTCATATCTTGGGCACAGATCTGCCAAGAGTCCTGGAGATGTACAGTATGGTAACAGACCCTTCAGTCCAACTTGTCCATGCTGACCAGATATCCCATCCCAATGTAGTCCCACCTGTCAGCACCTGGCCCATATCCCTCCAAACCCTTCCTATTCATATACCCATCAAAATGCCTCTTAAATGTTGCAATTGTACCAGCCTCCACCACTTCCCTCTGGCAGCTCATTCCATACACGTACCATCCTCTGCATGAAAATGTTGCCCCTTAGGTCTATTAAATCTTTCCCCTCTCACCCTAAAACCAATGCCCTCTAGTTCTGGACTCTTGCTCTTGCTCTCCTGCTGCGCTTTGTCTACCTTATCCATGCCCATCATCACTTTGTAAACCTCTATAAGGTCACCCCTCTGCCTCTGCTCCAGGGAAAACAGCCTCCGCCTTTCCCCATAGCTCAAATCCTCCAACCCTGGCAACATTCTTGTAAATCTTTTCTGAACCTTTTCAAGTTTCACCAACATCCTTCTGATAGGAAGGAGACCAGAATTGCACCCAATATTCCAACAGTGGCCTAACCAATGTCCTGTACAGCTGCAACATGACCTCCCAACTCCTGTACTCAATACTCTGACCAATAAAGGAAAGCATACCAAATGCCTTCACTATCCTATCTACCTGCGACTCTACTTTCAAGGGCTATGAACCTGCACTCCAAGGTCTTTGTTCAGCAACACTGTAGGACCTTAACATTTCAGTGTATAAGTCCTGCTAAGATTTGCTTTCCCAAAATGCAGCACCTCTCTCTTCTGAATTAAATTCCAACTACCACTTCTCGGCCCTTTGACCCATCTGATGAAGATCCTGTTGTAATCTGAGGTAACCTTCGCTGTCCACTACACCTCCAATTTTGGTGTCATCTGCAAACTTACTAACTGTACCTCTTATGCTCTCATCCAAATCATTTATGTAAATGACAAAAAGTAGAGGACATGCACCAATCCTTGTGGCACTCCACTGGTCACAGGCCTCCAGTCTGAAAAACAACCCTCCACCACCACCCTCTGTCTTCTACCTTTGAGCTAATTCTGTATCCAAATGGCTAGTTCTCCCTTTTATTCAGTGAGACCTAACCTTATTAACCAGTCTCTCATAGGGAACCTTGTCGAACACCTTACTGAAGTCCATATAGATCACATTAGTTTAGTTTTGAGATTTGTCTGCAGTTTAAATATTTAGTCATTTTAGATGTCTACCAGAGTTAAATGTTTGCTCCAGCCTGGGCAAAATGCCTGAACCCAAGTGTGCTCTGTAAGTGTTGATATTTCAGCAAGTTGCTTTTAAACAAAACAAACATAATTCCATGGGCAAATAATTTTCCTATATGATCTTCTTTGTTTTCTTATAAAATGTTTTCATGATGTGGGAATTGCTTTTATTAGTTAGGCATCAAAGGGGAGGGCAAGGAAAGTCCAAGAAATTTCTGTTTAAGCTACCTGCCTTTTCCAGTTTGAAGAACTGATCCATGAAAATGCAGCATATAAATAAAATACATGGGGTGGGGTGGTTCCCAAACACGTTTTCCCATAAAAGTTGATGGAGAGGAGATGATTTAATCCTGAAATCCATTCGTTCATTTGAATACTTTTGGAGGAGGAAATGCTAATGGCACTTTTAAAGTGGAATTAGCCTGAAGTCTGATTCTGAACCTGGAAATAACACTCATTGTTGTGGTTCTGTTCACCGAGCTGGAAGTTTTTGTTGCAAATGTTTCGTCCCCTGTCTAGGTGACATCCTCAGTGCTTGGGAGCCTCCTGTGAAGCGCTTCTGTGGTGTTTCCTCCGGCATTTATAGTGGCCTGTCCCTGCCGCTTCCGGTTGTCAGTTTCAGCTGTCTGCTGTAGTGGCCGGTATATTGGGTCCAGGTCGATGTGTTTGTTGATGGAGTTTGTGGATGAGTCCACTACACCTCCAATTTTGGTGTCATCAGCAAACTTACTAACTATACTTATGCTCACATCCACATAACTTTTCATCATTTATGTAAATCGTGGACCCAGCACTGATTCTTGTGGCATTTCACTGATCACAGGCCTCCAGTCTGAAAAACATCCCTCCACCTTTGACCCAGTTCTGTATCCAAATGGCAACTTCTCCTTGTATTCCATGAGATCTAACCTTGCTAACAAGTCTCTCATGGGGAACCTGGTCGAATGCCTTACTGAAGTCCATATAGATCACGTCCACTGCTCTGCCTTCATCAATCCACTTTGTTACTTATTCAAAAAACTCAGTCAAGTGTGAGAGACTAATTTCCCACACACAAAGCAATGTTGATTATCCCTAATCACATTTCCAAATACATGTACACCCTGTCCCTCAGGATTCCCTCCAACTTGCCCATCATTGACATCAGGCTCACAGGTCTATAGTTCCCCAGCTTGTCCTTACTGCCCTTCTTAAACAGTGGCATCATGTTAGCCAACCTCTAGTCTTCCAGCACCTCACCTGTGACTATTGATGATGCAAATATCTCAGCAAGAGGCCCAGCAATCACTTCCCACAGTTCTAGGATATACCTGATCAGGTCCTGGGGATTTATCCAGTTGTTTCAAGACATCAGCACTTCCTCTGCTGTAATATGGACATCTTTCAAGATATCACCATCTATTTTTCTACATTCTATATTGTCCATGTCCTTTTCCACAGTAAACACTGATGCAAAATACTCATTTTAGTTTCTTCCCTCATCTTCTGCAGCTCCACAAAGGCTGCCTTGCTGATCTGAGGGTCCCTATTCTCGAGGAGAAAGGTGAGGACTGCAGATGCTGGAGACCAGAGTTGAAAAGTGTGGTGCTGGAAAAACACAGCAGGCCAGGCAGCATTCAAGGGGCAGGAGAATCGACGTTTTGGGCATAAGCCCTTCTTCAGGAATGAGGAAGGGCTTATGCCCGAAACATTGATTCTCCTGCTCCTTGGATGCTGCCTGGCCTGCTGTGTTTTTCCAGCACTGGTCTCCAGCATCTGCAGTCCTCCCCTTTCTCCTAGTTGATCTTAACCTACTGTGAATCCTCTTTAAGGATGCCTACCTTGAAGCTCTCCTCCTCCCTTTACAAGAATGAGTCCCTCTCACTGCACCCCCCAGGTCATCTCCTCTGCCCTGAAGCTCGGTCCCTATTCTCTCCCTAGTTACCCTTTTTTGTCCTTAATGTATTAGTAAAAACCCTTTGGATTCTCCTTAACTCTATTTGCCAAAGCTATTTCATGTCTCCTTTTTGCTGTCCTGATTTCTCTTGTGTATACTCCTACTGCCTTTATACTCTGCTAAGGATTCACTCAATCTATCCTGTCTGTACATAACACATGCTTCCTTCTTTTTCTTAACCAAACCCTCCATTTTAGTCATTGGCATTCTCTATACACAGTAGCCTTTCCTTTCACCCTAACAAGAATATACTTTCTCTGGACTCTCGTTATCTCATTTCTGAAGGCTTTCCATTTTCCAGTTGTCCCTTTACTTGTGAACTTCTGCCTCCAATCAGCTTTTGAACGTTTTTGCCTAATACCATAAAAATTGGCCTTTCTCCAATTGAGAATTTCAACTTTTAGATCTGGCCTATCCTTTTCCATCTCTATTTAAAACTAATAGAATTGTGGTTGCTGGTCCCAAAGTGCTCCCTCACTAACACCAATCACCTGCCCTGCCTTAATTCCCAGTTCTCAGTCATTCTTTGACCTCCCACCAGACCTTCAACCATCCCACAAAAGGTGAGCAGGACAGTAATGATTTAGGAAAGTAAGAACAGGTGTAGGATATTGAATCCAACTATCATCTACCTGAATGCCTCTTCTGTGGGTTGTCCCAATAATCCCTTGTGCTAAGGATCCAGAAATGTATCTATCTTATGACTTGAATATGCTCAATTTTATAGCTTCTACAGTCTTGGCATAGAAAATTCCCAAAATTCACCCACCGTCTGTAACCAGAGATTTTATTGCCCAAACATCAAGCAATTTTCCTTCCTATATCTCTGTCTCTCTGTTTTGCTTTTTTTTTATAATACTACTTAGAAAACCAGCTTGCGATCAAGTTTCACTTGTATGGCTTGGTGTTATAATGCTGCTTTGAATCAAAAGATAAAACATTCTATGAATTGTTTTGATGCTTCATTATGCTAAAGATACCATATAAACATGATGTTGACATCAGTCTAGAGCATCACAGCAATCGGACTGCTAAATCTGTAAGTTAGAATTGCATCTTATGAAAATGCTACCTAGGAAGAATAAGGACCATTAGGTGTCTGTTTAACTGTTGAGCTGCAGTTTGGAAATTGAATTATTCTGTGGGATGAGAGAGGCAGAACAGAAGTCTGCTTGCCCAGCTTCCCTACTTATTTTATGAAGTGTTAATGGTTAACAAAGTTAAAAATCACACAACACCAGGTTATAGTCAAACTGGTTTAATTGGAATCACACTCTCTTTTGGAGCGACGCTCCTTCATCAGGTGGAGGGCTTGATCATAACACAGAATTTTATAGCAAAAATTTAGTGTGATGTAACTGAAATTATCCATTGAAAAACTGATTGTCTGTTAAGCCTTTCATCTGTTAGAATACAGTGATAGTTTCACTTCTTTCATGTGTAAATCACAAAACCTCTTCAAAAGTTGCATTCTCGGGTTAGTTGTTAACAATGGTGATAGCTAGACAATATGTTGAGGTGTTGGCCCCCTGTGTTCTCTGTCTATGCCATGATGTTTAGATTGATTGATTGATTCTAATCTTAAAAAGTGAGATAAGAGCTTTACGTTTCTACATGAATGCATGCAGTTTTTGAGCAAAGTACAATTTAACTCTGCAAGTACAAAGTGTGGTGTGTGGGTGTACTTTTATCACTGACTCCTCGCCATGGGTCCAGAGGAAGAAAATGTTGTCAGTCTACCTGCTGTATAATGTTGGTTGGAGATCCTGCATAGACAAGTCTTGTTCAAACTGTCCACAAAAATGTTGGCATATTGGGGTGCAAATTTGATCCTCATGGCTGTTCGTCTCTGGATGAAGAACTGGTTGTCAAAGGTGAAGATGTTGTGATCAAGGATAAAGCGGATGAGTTGTCGGATGGTGTTTGGAGACTGGCAGTTGTTGGTGTTGAGTACTGAGGCTGTTGCCGTGATGCCATCATTGTGGGGGATGCTGGTGTAGAATGTGGAAACGTCCATTGTGACCAGAAGTATTTCTGGTTTGACTGGTCCATGGGTGCTGAGTTTCTGTAAGAAATCCGTAGTGTTGTGACAGAAGCTGGAGATCCCCTGTACAATAGGTTTCACGATGCCTTCCACGTAGCTGGAGAGATTCTCACATAGGGTCCCATTGCCTGACACGATGGGACGTCCTGGTGTGTTGGCTTTGTGTACCTTTGGAAGGCAGTAGAAGTCACCTACACGAAGTACATGGGATGAGGGCGCATAGGGAACTCTGAAGGACTGGATTCAAAGTTCTGATCAGTGTTTAATTCTCAGGTATGTTCTTTGGTCGGATCAGCTGGTAGTTGCCTGTAGTGTTCCTGGTTGTTGGTTGTCGGTATACTTCCTTGCAGTAATCTGTTCTATTCTGAATGACAATGGCTCCTCCTTTGTCTGCTGGTTTGATGACAATATTGTGACTGGTTTTGAGAGCCTGGATGGCATTGTGTTGTGAACAGGTGATGTTTTGCTCTACCTTGTGGGTATGCTGAATCTGGCATTTATATATTTCCTGACCGTTTGAGCATACATGTCAAGCCCAGGGCAGCAGCCCTCTGGTGGGGTCCATGTTGACACCTTCTTTGGTCACTCCTCTACAGATCCCTGTGATGAAAGGCTTAACAGACAATTTTTCAATGTATAATTTCAGTAACATCACACTGTAAATTTTTGCTGTAAATTCTGTGTTACAATCGAGCCCTCCCCTATCACCTGATGAAGGAGCATCGCTCCGAAAGCTAGTGTGATTCCAATTAAACCTGTTGGACTATAACCTGGTGTTGTGATTTTTAACTTTGTACACCCCAGTCCAACACTGGCATCTCCAAATTAATGGTTAACGGCTGTCTGGTGGGAAGAAGAACAATTAGTGAAAAGGGATGTGTGGCACAGTAGTACAGCCCAAAGTTTGTTATGGCTAGAATTAGCCAGCACAATTTAAACTCAGCAGGCAGTTGGCATGATGACATTGCATTGCTGACACATTCATCATATCTCCTTTTTTTTTTTGCCACCATGTTGTGGGTGGTACAGTGGTTAGCACTGCTGTGTCTTAGCGCCAGAGACCAGGGTTCAATTCCCACCTCTGGCGACTGAGTGGAGTTTGCACATTCTCCCCGTGTCTGCGTGGGTTTCATCCGGGTGCTCCGGTTTCCTCCACAGTCCAAAAGATATGCAGGGTAGGTGAATTGGCCATGCTAAATTGCCCATAGTGTTAGGTGAAGGGGTAAATGTATGGATGGATTGTGCTTCAGCGGGTTGGTGTGGACTTGTTGGGCTGAAGGGCCTGTTTCCACACTGTAAGTAATCTCTTTAAAAAAAAATGTGGGCCTGATTTGGGAATGTGAACACCAATGCAGACAGATTCCCATAACATTTGTTAGCTATTTTTGGTAGCTGGGCAAGTCCACTTTTTTGTCAATTTATGCTCCACTTGTTACAAAGAACAATGTGTGAAAGGGATGCTTTGTTGCTTGCAGGGCTGTCATGTGTTGATGGAAGGAAAATTGCTTTTGCATGTTGCTGCCAAATTGGTGGACTAATAGAATCTAAAATGATGCCTCCAATGAATACACCCAGTGCTCAATGAGTGCTAGTGCTTTGGCTACATCACCCCTTTTCTTTTTCCCCCTCTTCCTTCTCCAAATATATGAAGACTTTTGTCTTATTTCTCATCCAGGTCAAAAACCTCTACAATATTGCATACCATTAGCAACACCCAAAATAATCAAATTTCCAAATTGAGAAAGCAGTTGTCAGCACAACTGAACAAAACTTTTCATACAATCAAGCAAGAAACTCCAAATTGTGAAGTTTAAGTAATTTTGGGTCTTCAGCATTTTTTTCTGTAAATGTTTTCATTCTTAATTACTACTGCATCCTCACTATGCTTCTACTGGAAAGTTCTGGGAAACCTCACCCCAGATTAAATTCTAAAATCCCAGTTAACATTGCTGTAATTGAGCATTTTGCATATTGAAGTTAACATGCCTTAAGTGAGGATTTTAGAGTTGAACCCCCATCATGCTTTTAACCCCCATCTGCTCACAAACTACCTGTGCAAGTAAAAATTCAGCCTAATTTCAAAAGAAATATAATTTTGAATAAATATCTTGTATTTTGTTTCTCCTAGCAAGTGACGCAGACCTCTAATAGTTTAGAAGAAGGATTAGACAATACTGCCTTTTGGTGGGGTGAATGGGCCAAGTGGACAGGATGCACCCGGACTTGTGGAGGAGGCATCAAAACACAAGAAAGACACTGCCTGCAACAAAGGTAGAGATAAATGTTAATATGGAGGCAATGTTTATTTTATAATTGACAAAATGTCTTATCGGTAAAGATTTTGATGCAAGAACTGTAATTGCTCAATGAATGGCTGATTAATCAGCATCCGTCAAGGAAACGGTAGCTTAAATTGTTGGTTATAAGTGAATGTCAAGTTATATGCAAATTGTCCACAAACAGTTCATTTATCTCTCTTGCCACTTAGGGTTCCACTAGCTGTTCTCCATGCTTTTTGTTGTGCCAACTTTCACCTGACCCCCTGAAGGGTATAAAGAAGTATCCTGAGTGACTAGTCCACCAGTTTAATCCTACTTTTTATTTGGTGCTTCATTCTATCAGAATAACACTTATCACTTCTTCATGGCCATGGTAATTGTTTTTCTTGCATGATTTGTTGAGTGCCACAATGCAATTTTTAATCACTTTCAAAATTGACAAATCCACTTGTCACCTGAAATTAAGAACTACTGCATAGAAGATTTTTCTGTGCCTTTGCAACCAAAATTGCTGCTTTTTTTTTAAAAAAAACTCCAGTATCCTTTTGTGGGTAACTTTTTTTTATTTGCTGCTACATCCAAGCTGTCTGCCTCTCTCTAGCTGGCAACTACGGTTTGTTTCCTCTTTTTTTTTTTCAAAACTGGAACTTTTAACAAAATTTTTTTTTATATGGGAGAGAAGTGATCATTCAGCCTGTCATTCCTGTTCTGACTCTTTCAAAAGAACAACCAATTTAGACTTATTCCTCTGTGGTTTTCCTATAGCTCCACAAATGTATTCATTTTTTGTTTTTAACTCTCTGCTCTTTAACCCCATCTAAAGAGGGTTCAAAAATTCATTATATTTTTGCGAAGAAAGTGTAGAACGCAAATCTAGCCCTGTTCCCTCAAGATGTCAAAGAGCATATATATATTAGAAGAAGGCAAATAAAACCCCTTAAGTCAGAACTCAAACTCCTATTCAAAGATCCGAGAGGACTAACAGTTATAAAAAAATTTAATGCAAAAGAAGCCACAAAAGATTACTAGCAAGGAAATTCGCTGAATATTTTCAAAACACTCAGGAGCATGAGGTTAATTAAGAATAGAGTAAGACCAACTTAAAAACCAAAAGCTAACTTGTCTGTGGAGCCTGAAGATGTTGGCTGGCTTTTGACCACCTTGGGCTAGATTTTAGATATAAGTGGGAAGATAAGAGTCAACAATTGTCTAACATTGGCAGACCCAATCCATGCGCACAATTTCTTGGGGTGATGTGCAGCTGCATGATCAAGTTGTGCCTGTTAATTCCATACATTAGTTCAGAGGCAGTTGTGAGCATGGATGAGTGCCAAGGCAACCTACTTAAAATACTTGCGCCATCTAGCTCTGACCTTCCATTACCTCTGATAACAATAGCCATGCAGTCTCGTATTATTCGTATAGATACTTCCCTAACATCTACCTTGGGTCGATCATAGGAATTGTGTAGATGTTGAAAATAAAATTATACTCCTCACAATTTGAAACCACTTTCGTTCATAAATACCTGATTCAGGTGAAAAGTGTCCTAAAACCAATCAACTTGTTAGCCTGTTACTAAACCAAGTAAATACCAATCTGGTAAATTTTTTAGAACCTTTTAAACCTGTTCATCAAAACTTCAACTCTGCAATTCTTTAAGCTGCTTTTTTTAAAGAGTTTTTAAAGCTGGGTTATAATGGGCTCCCCTGTAACATCCCTTAAGAAATGTCGACAATAATGCCTATTAAAATTGCAGGAGCACCTTTTTCCAAGGCTAAGCCAGATGTCCTGACAGTCTAACAATAACTTTGATTTTTACTTTTGACTGACAGCTGCAGCAGTGCTTTTTTCATCTTTAGTAGACAGTATAATGAAACTTTACATCATACATTAACAGATCACAATCACCTGATGAAGGACCAGCGCTCTGAAAGCTAGTGCTTCCAAATAAACCTGTTGAACTATAACCTCGTGTTGTGGTTTTTAACTTTTAACAGATCTTATTCAACACTTTAAGAATATTTATCTCTCTGACGTAAGCATGTGACACAAGCTGCAAGTTAAACTGTTAGGAACAGAAATGTGGTCAGTTTTATTTCAGCAACAATTTTATATGTACTGCTGAGTTTGGGTTCCCACCTATGTGATAACACCATTTTGCACCTGCAGGTAAAAATGGAGACTCCAGCAATGAGGCAAATCTTCTGCATTTGGGTCCTACCCACTGTTTTAAAAGGATTCCAGACTTGCACTGACTCCACCTGTTTGCTTGGGTTGATTTCTTTTTTTTTGTTTCCCACAACAATTTCGGTTGAGATTCATGGCACTAACTATGACTCAGTGACTTTCTCAAAATCCTGTGCCCATCACTTGATTGATTATGCATCTGAGCTCTCCTCCATGCTTTCCATCAAATTGGATGGCAGGAGAGGTGGATGTGCTTTCTGTAATTCATGCTGCTTGTGCCATACTTAAACAGCATTCTACTATTCCCAAGGAAATAGCCCAGAAAGGCAAGTTAACCTTGACAGACTGGGACCTGAGGTGTTGGTAGAATGGCTGATGGTGAGTAGGCAGGTCTTTCTTTCTGCAAACAGAGTCCATGACACTAGACACATCCAACGTGGAGACATCTGTCACGCTCACGCTCTCTGGCTCGTGCTCCATGCATCAAAGTTCATGGACCACATCCTTAGTACGGTGTGCATCATGTCCACTGGACAGCTCTCTCTCACCTCGTCTTCCTAAATGTTGTTCTTTCTGCATTTCATCCTCCCTTGCTGTTCCATCAAATTTAATCCGCCCTGCTCCCTTATCACATTGCAGGAAAACTGTCACACAATTGCACTGAGATGATCATAACATTTTTTAAGCAAAAGAAATGGTTTCAAATTAGAAAATAAAATCCCATTCATCACTACACTTTTTTTGTTTACAGATCCAAAACCCCCAGTGATAGATATAGGAGAGAGTACAGTCAGAAGTGACAGTACTTCCTTTGAATAAAGGGAACTATGGAGCTGAGGGAGGAGCTGGCCAAAGTTCAATGGTGCAATACCTTAGCAGGGAGGAACCATGGCGGATATTTGTGTATAATGCAGAAGTTCCTAAAAGGAAGAAAGAACCCAGGAGGAGGCATGGGCGGCCGTGGTTGACGAAGGAAGTTAAGAAACATAAAGTTAAGAGAAAAAGTATAACGTAGCAAAGATAAGTGGGGAAAACTGAGGACTGGGAAGCTTTTAAAGAGCAACAGAGGATTACTAAGAAGGAAATACAAGAGGAAAAATGAGGTACGAAGGTAAACTGGCCAATAATATAAAGGAGGATAGTAAAAGCTTTTTTGGGTATGTGCAGGGCAAAAAATGGTTAGGACTAAAATTGGGCCCTTGACAGAAACAGGGGAACAAAGAAATGGGAAAAGAATTGAATTGGTACTTCAGATCTGTGTTCACTGGGGAAGACACAAGCAATCTCCGAGGTAACAGTGGCTGAAGGACCTGAATTTAAGGGAATTTATATTTGCCAGGATTTGGTGTTGGAGAGACTGTTAGGTCTGAAGGTTGATAAGTCTCTGGGGCCTGATGGTCTACATCCCATGAAGGAGGTGGCTCGGGAAATCCTGGATGCATTGGTGATTATTTTCCAGAGTCCGATAGATTCGGGGTCGGTTCCTGAGGATTGGAGGGTGGCTAATGTTATACCACTTTTTAAGAAAGGTGGGAGAGAGAAAGCAGGAAATTATAGACCAGTTAGTCTGACCTCAGTGGTGGGAAAGATGCTGGAGTCTATTATAAAGATGAAATTACGGCACATCTGGATAGTAGTAACAGGATAGGACAGAGTCAGCATGGATTTATGCAGGGAAAACCATGCTTGACTAATTTTCTTGAATTTTTTGAGGATGTAATTCTGAAGATGGACAAGGGAGATCCAGTAGATGTAGTGTACCTGGACTTTCAGAAAGCTTTTGATAAAGTCCCACATAGGAGATTGGTGAGTAAAATTAGGGCGCATGGTATTGGGGGCAAAGTACTAGATTGGATTGAAACTTGGTTGGCTGATAGGAAACAAAGGGTAGTGATAAACGGCTCCATTTCGGAATGGCAGGCAGTGACCAGTGGGTTACCGCAGGGATCCCTGCTGGGACCGTAGCTTTTTACAATATGTTAATGATATAGATGGTATCAGCAATAACATTAGCAAATTTGCTGATGATACAAAGCTGGGTGGCAGGGTGAAATGTGGTGAGGATGTTAGGAGATTACAGGGTGACCTGGACGAGTTAGGTGAATGGGCAGATGCAGTTTAATGTGGATAAATGTATGGTTATCCACTTTGGTGGCAAGAACAGGAAGGCAAGAACAGGAAGGCAGATTACTACCTAAATGGAATCAATTTAGGTAAAGGGGCAGGACAGAGATCTGGGTGTTCTTGTACACCAGTCAATGAAGGCAAGCGTGCAGGTAGTGAAGAAGGCTAATAGCATGCTGGCCTTCATAACAAGAGGAATTGAGTATAGAAGCAAAGAGGTTCTTCAGCAGCTGTATAGGGCCCTGGTGAGACCACACCTGGAGTACTGTGTGCAGTTCTGGTCTCCAAATTTGAGAAAAGACATTCTGGCTATTGAGGGAGTGCAGCGTAGGTTCACGAGGTCAATTCCTGGAATAGCGGGATTACGTTACACTGAAAGACTGGAGCGACTGGGCTTGTATACCCTTGAGTTTCGAAGATTGAGAGGGGATCTGATTGAGACGTATAAGATTATGAAAGGATTGGACACTCTGGCAACAGGAAACATATTTCCACTGATGGGTGAGTGACGAACCAGAGGACACAGCTTAAAAATAAGGAGTGGGCCATTTAGGACAGCAATGAGGAAAAACTTCTTCACCCAGAGAGTGGTGGCTGCGTGGAATGCTCTGCCCCAGAGGGCAGTGGAGGCCCACTCTCTGGATTCATTTAAGAAAGAGTTGGATAGAGCTCTCAAGGATAGTGGAATCAAGGGTTATGGAGATAAGGCAGGAACAGGATACTGATTAAGGATGATCAGCCATGATCATATTGAATGGTGGTGCAGGCTCGAAGGGCAGAATGGCCTACTCCTGCACCTATTGTCTGTTGATGTAATTTCTTTACTCCGTAGTACGGATATAGAATGTTTTGCCTGCAACAGTAGTAGATTTGCCAACTTTAAATACATTTAAGTTGTCATTGGACAAGCATTTGGACATGGAATAGTGTAGGTTAGATGGGCTTCAGATTGGTATGACAGGTCGGTACAACATCGAGAGCTGAAGGGCCTGTACTGCGCTGTAATGTTCTATGTTCTAAATGGTACAACACCACCCCACTCCACTCTTTCTCCGAATCCCTTTTCAGTCCTCATCCCATAAAATCCCTCTTGCTGCATCTGTGGATTTGGTTTGATTTGTACTCCCAGCTTAAAGTTTGTGTTTTCCTGGCGTTATCATACACCCAGAGCTAAAATATTCTCCAATTTGGATAAGTGCAAGGTTTTATCCATGCACTTTTGGTTTGTAACTATTACTAACTCCCTACTTTTGAGGTAATCTGTTTTTCTTCAAAAACAATTAATCTTCTCCCTTTCTCAGGAGTAACTTTACACGTGAAAACATCTGCAGAACACTTTTTTTTAAGAAATAGGGGTTTCCTGAAAAGTCTGCAAACAATTTCCAGAAATTTCTAACAAAAACCTTTTTATGTACAGTTGTATACTTCACTGGGTCCTACAACCTCTGCTAATTAAAAGCTCCATTCTGAAAACGAGTTCCTTTTCAAACGTTTTAAAAAATCACCATGGTGAAAGAAACCAGTTAATAATTAACTTGTTCAGACACTCAAAATCCATATGTCACAAATTCAAATATCCAAACTTAACAGAAATAAAAATATGAATTGCAATTTATATCACAATGGTGAAAAGAGAACATACAAAATAAGCAGAAGTAGACCTCTTGAGCCTGCTGTTATCCAGTCAGATAAAGGTTGATTTATTTGTTGTTTTTTGAATACTTCTGATAGCTGGTCCTCCCACGTTTAGACTATTTCTTTGAAGTAGGAATCTACATGATCTGGGTATTCTGAAATATTTCTTTAAATGGCTACATCTTCTCACTCTTTGATCTATCTCCTAGCCTGAGATGCTCACTTATTTCAGCTGGAACATCTACATTGTCCTCATTTAGATTTTAAATAAGAGTCTTCGACTCTGTCTTCTCCTTTTCTATTTGGATGTAAAATTCAATAATATTGTACTCACCACTACCTCATGGAGTGTTGGCTCTGATCAATAGTTTTATTTAAAATGTCACATTGCATAATACCAAGTTTTAATAATATCTTGCCAGTTCCAAAACAGCAGGTTATGTTTCTTTCAAACAATCTTGGAAGCATCCTATGAACTCGACATCCAGGCTACTACTACCAATGTTTTTTTTTGCATTTTTATATGTTTGGTAAAGTCACCCAAGATTATTGCCACCTTTATTTCACAAGAAACCACAATTGATTCTTCTATACTTTTCTCTCGTGATGGTCACTATTGACTGGCCTGTAAACCACTCATTCCCTTTCTGTTCCTCTACTTGACCCAAAATAAATCCATTCCAAACAAGAGCCATAATTGGCTGTCTCCACAGATGCTGCCAGAAATGTTCAGTTTCTTAGCATTCTGTTTGAATCTACATCCTAATCTTCTGACCCAATGTGATCTTTAACTGTTGCACAATCCATCCTTAATAATGCTATCCCTCCACCTGTATCTAGATTTCTGTTTTGTTTCTGTTGAATATTATATGTCTATTCAGGATCTGGATTAGTGGTGCTGGAAGAGCACAGCAGTTCAGGCAGCATCTGAGGAGCAGTAAAATTGACATTTCAGGCAAAAGCCCTTCATCAGGAATAAAAAAGCCTATGTCTATTCAGGACTCCATCCTTGTCATTCTAAAGCTGTCTTCAAAATGGAAGTGTGGTGCTGGAAAAGCACAGCCAGTCAGGCAGCATCCAAGGAGCAGGAGAATCAACATAAGCTCTTCATCAGGAACCTGATGCACTAACGTCGATTCTCCTTCTTGAATGCTGCCTGACTGGCTTTGCATTTCTAGCACCACTCTCTTCGACTCTGATTTCCAGCATCTGAAGTGCTCACTTTCTCCCTGTGACTATTAGATTTTATTTATTTATTTATTTACATAACTGTGCACAATTTACTGATTAGGGATCTTGAGCCCACTCGAGCTGGCCCTTCCATTCACAGGCTCCCAAAGGAAGGGGGTGACAGACCCTCCAGAAGCTGCTTCACCGGGCTCTCCAGAGATGTCCTACCTCTCCTCCACCCAGCTGTTTGTGATTCCAAAGACTGTCGAAGTCAGCCAAGGTGGGTGATTATCTGCCTCTAAGACAAGTAGGTCGAAATGGTCCTCCTAAATGATGCCCAAGTCTTCCAAGCCAACAGGGCCAACTACAGGATAAGCTCCTTCTACCACAGCTTTAGAGGAAACGGTCTACAGTTAGATCAGGTTGGAAGAAACTCGGAGGGCACACAATTGGTACGAGTGATACAACTGTACACTTTTTATAATTTTATATCCTCACTTTGTACTCTTAATGGCTTCTCTGTTTCTAATCTTGCTGTTGGACCTAGTTACCTCATTTGAGAGATGTGGTTTCTTCACACATTCCAAGGATTAAAGAAGCTGTAATAGCCGCATTGTTCATCTCTCTCCAGCTGATTTGGTGACTGCAGATAATCTCAGATGTCACAGAACCTTGTGACTCCAGTCAAGACTTTGTCTTTAGTCTGTGTTGTCAATATTAGTGTACAGAGATTGTCCTAGTGCCTTTTCTGCAGATAGCAGCCCACACTTTCACCTACTTCCCATCTGACTGTACAGAATCTATGCTGATTTTTCCATACAAATCTATAGGGAATTAATTGTTCTACATAACAGCATTTCAGTGGAACACAGCTATTCAAGGCTGGGAGACCATCGTGATTGAAATAAGGGACCGTTGGATCACAATGACCTGAGATTTTCGATTTGAAGTTGTTAACCTGGGCCAGTCAGGGAGCTCTGGCTGGCACAAACGGGAGGTTGTCTTTTTGTTCTAGGAATATCTGAGCTGGCTGGTCAGTGCCCTTGTAATGTGCACATGTGAAAGTGACATGGTGATGGGATATTTCAGTGGTGACAGGAGAAAGCAGTAAGCTGAAGAGAAATTGTTCACAGCATTCTTTTGAGTTGGGGTCAGCATTTTTGGCATCATATCTTTATTTGGGAAGCTTGAATAATTTGATCCTGCTGTCGGAAACTGGGCCTAGCATGTGGAAAGAATACATTACATTACTTTTTTTCTGGGCAAATGACATTGATGTAGATGAAAAGCAGCGAGTAATTCATCTGCTTGGGAGGCACAGCATTTTTGGTTATTAGAAACCTAACTTTCCCTAAGACACCAGATACAAGAACCTTTCAGTACAGGTTTAGTTAAGGAATATCATGATTCCAAGTCTCCCCACTTCGGAGATTCTATTGGTTTTACTTGATAGTTCGAGTACCAGGGAATCTGTATCAGGATTTCTGACAAGGTTAAGATGACTGGCAGAAGCATGTGATTCTGGGTTAACCCTGATTTGAGATGCTGAAAGATGTTTGTTTGGTATGTGGGATTATTGATGTAACTACACAAAAGCACCTACTAGCTAAAGCCAAACTGGACTTGACAGGCACCACAATCTGGCTTTGCCAGTAGAAAATGCAGCAAGTGGAGCATGACAGCTGTAGTGCATACTAATGGAAGTGGACACCCTGACTTGTCTGAGCTTGGGGAACACCATTTGAGTGAAGGCACTTGCAGAGCCTCACATGGAGCATATCCTAGCTCTGCCTACAGTAAAACCCCAAAACAAAGCTAAGCCTTGGCCAAATGGCTCAAATGTTCTTCAAATACAAGCTGGCAAGCTATTGCTATCAGTATGCTGGTTCCAGACAGCAAAGGAAGCCTGCAAGACCTGACAAAAACTGATAGGCCACCTATGTGTGGCTTGGAACAGCTCAATTGGTTCTGAATTTGATGTCACTAAGCAATCAAAAATATCTGATTAAATGGTCAAAAGTCACGTGAAACCTGTTTTTCTCCAACAGGTTTATTTGAAATCACCAAGTTTTTGGGGTGCTACTCCTTCTCCTCCAGGTGAAGAGAAGCACGCAGACAGTTTATAGGCAGATCAAAAGATCCTGCAAACAGTGAGATTGGCTCGTCAACAGGCTGAATAATAAGTCTTTGCAGGTGATCAAAAGTGTTGGATTATAGGTCATTCCTTCGCTTACTATGTAATTTATTGAGGCAGTGATAATTTCAAAAAATGTTAATGAGGTGGTGCTGGGGACAAACCTAATGGCTGGAATAAAATTACAGGTATGAATCACATGCTGAGGGTCTGACAAGTACTTTAAAACTCTACAACCTAAGGTAGAGAGATCATAACAATTTATCAAGGTGATGGTGTCAAAACAGGACAATAAGGAAGATTTTACAAATGGAGAATAGTGTGGTAGGGTTACATGTAGCACAACGTGAACCCAAGATCATGGTTGAGGCCATCTCCATGCATATGGAACTTGGCTAGTTGTTGTATCTCAAAGGCCACCTTGGAGGAAGCTTATCCAGAGATCAGAGGCTGAATGTTGTTGACCACTGGAGTGCTCACCGTTTGGGAGGGAACATTCCTGTCTGGCGATTTTTTTTTGTTATACAACCATTTAGCTGTTGTAGCATCTGCCTGGTCTCGCCAATATACCATGACTTGACATCCTTGCTTGCAGTGCCTAAGGTTTGAAACATTGGGGAGAGCTGTCCTTCACAAAACTGAATGTGAGCCATGCTTCCCTGCAATTGCATTTAGATGAGGATTCCCAGAATTATGCCACAATAAATGCCCATAAGGGTTTGTACCATTGAGATTGCCATTTGAGGTATCATCATTCTGCACATTTTTCCAGTGGAAGATGGAGAACATTTTACAAGGTTTACCCCAGATTGCCATTTATCTGGATGCTGTACTAATAACCAGGGAGACGAGTAAACAGCATTTTGGGAACTTGGACATCGTGTTTAAATATTTCTCCCAGGCAGTCGTGTGCCTTTAAAAGAGGAAAAATTGTGTATTCCACTTACTCCAAATGATCCTCTTGGGCTACAGAGTCAACAGAGAAAGTGAGGACTGCAGGTGCTGGAGAGTCAGAGTGGAAAAGTGTGGTGCTGGAAAAGGTCAGGAATGTGACTAAGGGCTTTGCCCAAAATGCCAACTCCTGCTCCTCAAATGCTGCCTGACCTACTGTGCTTTTCCAGCACCACGTCCTTTTCATCGAGAGCCGACAAGACTAGGTTGCACTGGTTGGAAGATAAAGTGAGTGCAATCAAAGTGCCCAGCTCCCACGTATGTACAGGAGTTAGGTCTTTCCTTGGGTTGGTGAATTATTACAGGAAATTCATATATAACCTCCCCTCCATCTTGGCACCCTTATGCCTGCTATTGAAAACGAGTCGGCCTTTGAAATGGTCACACAGAAAAGAAGTAGCCTTTAGGAAAGTGAAAAGGCAGCTATTGTCTTCGAAGGTGTTGGCCCACTGCAATTGCAAGGGAGGTGGTGCTGACATGCAGTGCCTCCCTGTATGTGGTTGGGGTAGTGTTGGCACACTGGTATTCCAACAGAGGAATATCCAATAATGTTTGCTTCCTAGACTTTGGCTGATACCTGGGCATCTTTGCATTCGATAAAGAGGGAAGGTTTTTCATCTTTGGTGTGAAAAAGTACCACTACTATCTTGATTAACATAACTTCATAATAGTAACTGGCTACAAACTCTTGCTAGGGCTACTTGAAGAATGGAATGCTGTGGTAGGCACTTTATTCTCCGTGCATACAATTACAAATTGGAATGCCATCCAATGCGGATGCTTTGAGCTGCCTCTCACTAGTGGATTCACTGCCTGTGCTTCCCCTGGAAGAGAAAGTGAGGTCTGCAGATGCTGGAGATCAGAGATGGAAATGTGTTGCTGGAAAAGCGCAGCAGGTCAGGCAGCATCTAGGGAACAGGAGAATCGACGTTTCGGGCATTAGCCCTTCTTCCCCTGGAAGAGTCAGTTCTGGTTTTTGATTTTCTAGACTCCCTTCTTGTCACCACTGACAATATCAGACTGTGGGCACAAAGATCCCATCATGGCAAAACTAAAAGAGCCAATGGTGTTGGGAGAAACAAACCATCACAACCAGGATTGAACCCTTTTTCTGGACTTGATGAGACCAGATTACTATACAGAATGGCACCAACTGGCAGGAGTACTTGCTGACACCTTTTAACCTCCCCTTACTACGATCTGAAGTCACTGTGCTTCAAGAAGATCACCATCACCCTGGTACCAAAGAACTTAACATACCTCCATAACTACATCCTCAGTGGCTCTGACCTCCATAATTTGTGAACTGCTTTGATAGGTTAGTCATTGCTCATTTAATTTTAGCCTCCCAGCCTTCCTTGATCCCTTGCAATTCGCTTACTATCACAACAGGTCCACGGTAGGTGCCATCTCTCTGGCCCTACACTCTCTTCCCTGGAACATCTGTTAAGCAAGGATACCAATGCCAGGCTCCTATTCATTGACTACAGCACTGCGTTCGACACTAATTCTAACCAAACAAATCTCCACTCTTGAGAACCAAGTCTCTGCTCCACCCTTTTCAACTGGATCCTCAACTTCCTGATCTGTAGACCACAATCAGTGAGAATAGCAACATCTCCTCCTCATTTGCCTTCCTAACCACCAACTGAACCTGTCTATTAACCTTGAGAGAATCCTGATTTTAAATTCCTAAGTATCTTTTTTTTTCTTCAAATTTTCCCACTTACAAAATCATTTATACTTCTATTATTCCTACAAGGTGCATAACTTCATACTTTCCCACATTGTATTCCATCTGCAACTTTGCCAACTCTCCTAGCCTCTGCATTCTACAGCCTTCCTACTTCCTCAACGTTACTTGTCCCTTCACCTCTCTTTTGTGTCATCTGTATATGAGGCAACCATGCTCTCAGCTCCTTTTTTTTAAACATTATACGTTAATGATTTCTACATAGTTGTAGACCCAGCATGGATCTCTGCTGAAATCTGCTAGTCACCAGCTACCATCCTGAAAAAGATGGTATATCTACTCTTTGCCTTATACAGTCAGCCAATCCTCTATCTATGCCAATACCTTGCCCCGACCACCATGGTCTCTTAGGTAGCAGCCTCCAGTGCAGCACCTGTAGGATGAATAGAATAAACCTGGTTTCATTAGTAAAACTAATAACCAAGGACAACAAAATTTTGGAGGGGAATAGAATTTGTTTTTATTCAGCAGGTGGTGGATGTCTGGAATTCAGTGCCTGGAATGTGGCAGAGACCAGATGCATTTTTAAAAATGTTTTCATCCTCTTGTTATATAGTCTGACATGGACAAAATGGGTTGATTGGCCTCCTCCATCATAGGTTTTTCTATATCTCCAGTTTCTCATCGTGAAACTTTATGACTGTTTCCTTTTTCTTAACTGGCATTGTTTTTACTTTGCTCTCTAAAGTACTTTTTAGAGGTCTTGCAGATGAGATAGAGAAAAATGAGTTGTTATCGCAAATAGAGAATAAAGCTTTAATGCCATTTCAACCATATAGTAAACACATTGGTTTAAACCTAAGGATAACAAACATTGAGCTTGTTTGCTGCTTTTAATTTTATTTGACATAGCTGTTTGCCATAAGACCATAAGACATAGGAGCGGAGTAAGGCCATTCGGCCCATCGAGTCCATTCCGCCATTCAATCATGGCTGAAGGGCATTTCAACTCCACTTAACCGCATTCTCCCCGTAGCCCTTAATTCCTTGTAACATCAAGAATTTATCAATTTCTGCCTTGAAGACATTTAGCGTCCCATTCTCCACTGTACTCTGCGGCAATGAATTCCACAGGCCCACCACTCTCTGGCTGAAGAAATGTCTCCGCATTTCTGTTCTGAATTTACCCCCTCTAATTCTAAGGCTGTGTCCACGGGTCCTAGTCTCCTCGCCTAAAGGAAACCATTTCCTAGCATCCACCCTCTCCAATCCATGTATTATCTTGTAAGTTTCTATTAGATCTTTCCTTAATCTTCTAAACTCCAATGAATACAATCCCAGGATCCTCAGCTGTTCCTCATATGTTAGACCTACCATTCCAGGGATCATCCATGTGAATCTCCGCTGGACACGCTCCAGTGCCAGTATGTCCCTCCTGAGGTGTGGGGCCCAA
>NC_057739.1:47065692-47090248 GCF_004010195.1 Chiloscyllium plagiosum
CCCCCTGTAACCACGTCTCTGTGATGCCTACCACATCATAATCATTTATGATGATCTGTGCCATTAGTTCATCTGCTTTGTTACGAATGCTACGAGCATTCAGTTAAAGTGCCTTAATGCTAACTTTCTTATCATCAGAGATATTGGAAGTCATAAGATGTCCTAAGTTATCCATCCTTTTTGCTGCATTCCCAGTCTGTCTCCAGTTTAAATCTGTTGTGGTTCTGTTCGCCGAGCTGGAAGTTTAAATCTGCCTGCACATATGATATCCTGCTGCTTATCTTTCCATTTAACTCCATACTCCCTGTTGCTTTCACTTTCCTTTCCCCCCACCCACCCCCAACAACTCAAAAAAGTTTAAAATCCATAGCTGCTTGACTGTCATTTATTCAGTAAACTCAAAATTAAATAGAAATGAATACTGGGAAATTAAGTGGCAACCTAATCATTTGTGGCATTCTTCAAGTACAGGTGATGCTAAGAGCTTGTGTTTTCTTTAGGCTGAGTAACAATGAAATAGTTGATGCTAAGGTAGAAGACCTACTTCCCAGTGCTGTCATGTTTCGGAGCTGAGTTCTGTTTCCACAAGCCAGAATCTAAGCAGAAATTTCACCATCCAATAGATCTGTCTCACTTGGTTGGAAAATCTTGTTGTGGTTCTGTTCGCCGAGCTGGGAATTTGTGTTGCAGGCATTTCATCCCATGTCTCGGTGACGACATCCTCAGTGCTTTGGAGCCTCCTGTGACACGCTTCTGTGATCTTTCCTCTGCCATTTGTAGTGGTTTGAATCTGCCGCTTCCAGTTGTCAGTTCCAGCTGTCCGTTGCAGTGGTCGGTATATTGGGTCCAGGTCGATGTGCTTGTTGATTGAATGAGTGCCATGCCTCTAGGAATTCCCTGGCTGTTCTGTTTGGCTTGTCCTATAACAGTAGTGTTGTCCCAGTCGAATTCATGTTGCTTGCCATCTGTGTGTGGCTACTAAGGATAGCTGGATAGTAAGCATACTAAGAAAATGCTGCTGCTGCAGCAGAAGCAGAACTTGAAGGACCATGTGAGTGAGCCATGGTTCTGTGTAGAAATTTGTTCAGAGCTGACAGAAGAGCATGCCTCTGTCAAGTCCTTGCAATCTATTAGGATTTGGGATCTCCATCACCTCCATCCTAGACCTATTGCCAACATTCTCCTGGAAAAGCAGATAGGTGAGAATTTAGTTAGATGTGCAGCGTTAGCCACATTGTCAATGTGACAGCCAAGGAAAGAGCTGATCGGAGGTGGTCCTTTTGTGCTTTGGATGGGAGGTAGGAGGGATCAGAACCACACTGTTGTGCACACATTTTGACTCCATAAACATTAAAGGAAATCCAGCCCACAGTCTTAACTGTCCTTCTTTAGAATGACACCATTTTATTGCAAGGAATGCTGTTGACTTCATTTACTCTTTCTATGAAAATTATTTCTAGTGAATGTAAATTAGTTATATTTATTTAAATTTAATGTATGCTATTCAGTTTTGAATTTTTTTATTTGGAGTGCTTTTATGGGACAAACAAAGATACAAACTTGCACCACAGATTCCTGAATATAATATGTTGTGTGTTTTATTTAGCAGAAGGCTTGCAGTGTTGGGAGCCGATAACCAGACTTGTATAGGTACTCCTAAACGATATCAGCTCTGCAATATACAGGTCAGTGAAATTTTTACTGCATATAAAGCTGGATGTTATAGGATGGTCAGTATAGAAATAAACGCCTAATGAATGTACGTCACATGCAAAGCAGCCAACAGCTGGAAGTGTACTATGAAGAACTGATAATAGTTAAGAACATTCAGTGAAACAGGCATACACATTCTGCTTGGGCAGTATTGTATCAACCATTAGTGTGCTCTTTTTTTAAAAACGCATGCATTTGCAATGGATGTTGCTGATTGGCCCAGCATTTAATGCCCATCCCTCATTGTCCTTGAAAAGATGGTGTTTAGCAACTCCTGGAGTTGTGATCCATTTTCTATAGGTAGAACCACAATATTATTATTGGAGAGAGCTCTCTAATTTCTGAATGGAAGAAAAAGGAACTGAAGTCAAACAGTGATGAGGTATAGAGCATAACAGGGCATATAACAGGTGTCTGATTAGTGTGATTCTATTCTTTTAGCAATGGAAAACAATGTCATTTTCTTGCCCTTGTTGGCCAATGTTGCTGCTTTTCAATGGGTGTTTCTTTCCTGGATCTTTTTACTGCCATACTCAGTTTAGATTTTTTTATTTAATAAATGGTGTCCAATGGCCTTATTTTGCTTCTGGATTTCCCTGTTCCCATCTTTCATGAAGATTTTTACTTCTAACTCTCTAATCAGTCCATTGTTCTACTTGCTAAATGTTTATACTAGTTGGGCCTTTTTTTTTGTTATTGACTAATCTATTTTCTTACTCCCTCTTTGATCCTCATTTATCCCTATTTTAGAGCTCGACTGTAGTTTCATGTTCCATCAAATTCAGCACCGCCTTCCTAACCTGCAATCTTCTTCCCGACCTCTCCGCCCCCACCCCAGTCTGACCTATCACCCTCACCTTGACCTCTTTCCACCTATCACATTTCCGACGCCCCTCTCCCAAGTCCCTCCTCCCTACCTTTTATCTTAGCCTGCTGGACAAACTTTCCCCATTCCTGAAGAAGGGCTTATGCCCGAAACGTCGATTCTCCTGTTCCTTGGATGCTGCCTGACCTGCTGCGCTTTTCCAGCAACATATTTCCAGCTCTGATCTCCAGCATCTGCAGACCTCACTTTCTCCTCCTTTCATGTTCAGCCACTTACAACCGAGTGCTCTGAAATATCCCAGCAAGCCAAAGTTGAGACAGCCCCTTTGCTGTCTGGTGTCCTATATAAGCCAAATAGTGTTTAAAAACAGCAGAGTTCATTTTCTTAAAGGACACTAGTGTACCAGATGTGTTTTTTGACATTGGTCAGTAGTAGTTACATTACTAAGGCTGGGGCAAGACATCTCTGGCCTGATGTTAAGCAAACCCATTTTGGCCCGCTAAAAATGGAGGCAAGGGACTTTAAATTTAAATTCCCCAGCCAATTACCACCAGTTACCATTTTGACCAGCAAGGATGCATGTTGCATGTCATGGTGAATACTTTTCAGTCTTGAATTTCCCTGAAACCCTTATGGTTGTGTTCTGGACTGTAGTCTGCTCTATGGTCACACCCAAAACTGTTCAGTTACAAAAGTCAGTTTGAGAAAACTATTCTCCAGAAAGGTTCCTCCTCTGCCTGCGTCTCTAACCTGTTGGATGGTCTTTCACTTACTGTACTCCTGAAATTTAGTAATTGTGGATTGATCACTTCAGCCTTCTATACAAGCTGCAGTGGCTCCAACATTCCTCAAGCTGAATTCCTGAGCTTAAATTTGAACAACTGGATGGGGACATGCTGCAGATGTGCTTATCAAAGCAACGTGATGCATCCTTGAATTCCTGCATGGGCAAGTTTAACTCAACAAATCTATTTGGTATTCATAGATGTGCAATTTTGTATAACAAAGGACAACAGGACTGATTACTCACTGCTTACTTTGTTGTACAGTATCTTACCAGCTGGAGAGAAAATAGAGGGGCTAACACAGTAACTGTAATTGATTTTGGAATAAATGACTGCTAGGATCAGGGAAAAGGTCCCGCTGTGACCACCAGTAGTAGTTTATAAATTTAAAATGTAGGACCTCCAGATAACAACAATCTCTGCAGTTTTGTTTGAGCTACATGCAAATTGCATGGGATTAATCCTGTGCAGAATGTAATGTACTGCTACAGCCTCCGTACCCCATCAAGAGAATATTGCATTGAGAGACAACCTTATTGAAAAATAAAAGATTCTTTTGAGGATTGACTGGGTGGATATGGAAATGTTGCTTCTCCTTGTGGGAGAGTTTAGGATGAGCGGGCATATTTTTATTCATTCGTGGAATGTGGGTGTAGCTGGCTGGCCAGCATTTGTTGCCCTTAAGAAGGTGGTAGTGGGCTGCCTTCATGAACTGTTGCAGTCCACCTGCCCTATGTTGACCCACAGTGCCCTTAGGGAGAGAATTCCACGATTTTGACCTTGATCTCAGAATAAGGGGTTGCACATTTTAAGACCGGAATTTCTTCTGAGGCTAGTCAGTTTGTGGGATTCTGTACTGCAGAATGCTATCAAGACTGGGTTTTTATATATTATCCATAGAGCTGTGATTTTTCAAGGGAGTTGAGAGTTATGAACAAAAACCGAAAAATTGTGTTGAAAGCATCATATCAGCCTGATCTCACTGAATAGCAAAGTAGACTCAATGGGCTTGAATGGCCTACCTTTTGCTCCTATGTCTTATGGTCTTGTGTTCAATAACTCACCACCATGGTAACCAAAAGACAAAGAAAATAAAGTTAATAGTTTGTCAAGCCAGATTTCTTTTTTGAATTTGACTTGCCCAATGCTCCTGTCAGCAAGGATCATAATACTACCATAACTGAATAGCGAATAAAAGATTCACACCAATTCTTGATTTCTCACTCTGGGAAACAAATTTGTAATTTTTTTTGTCACTGTTTGTAAAATGCTCTACCTTTTTGTCTCAGTTCATTACACATGCTATTGTCTGCTTTCTCTGTCCCTTTTTTAAAATCTCTGACTACTGATCCTATATACACTCTCAAAAAACACCTTTGCCACCTTTATCCCTTGTTAACCCCCTTTCCAAAGCCCTCTATTACTCTTTTTTACATTTTCACCCAAAAGGAGAGAGAGAATCTTGATTTAACATTGCATTTCAAAAGACAAAACTGCCAGCACCACCTCACTACTAAATTTGGATGTTGGAATAGAATTGGTGCTCAAGTATCATTAGCCAGACTTTCTTAATTTTTTTTTGTCAACTTTTTAGGCAAATTATTGTAGCCATGTGCAGGTTGTTCTGCTATATCATGTATTTCGTTAAAGCGAATTCACTATAAGGCAATTGACGAATTGGAGACACTTTCTAAAGTGTGAACATTTTAAAACTTGTTTGGAACAACTTAGCATCGACACTTATTTCAAACTCAGTGACTCTCTCAGCCAGCTCGACGATACTCCTCACACCCACCCTCCTGCAAAAATGTGATCTCTGTACTCCCAATTCCTCCAACTCCGTTGGATCCTGTCCCCAGGATGAGGGATTCCATTCCAGGACATCCCAGATGTCATCCTACTTCAAGGGCCATAATTTCCCATCTCCCAATGATCAATCCCCTCAACTACATTGCCTTCATCTCCTGCACCTCTGCCCTCAACCCCTCCCCCACCCAACCACAATAGAGTTCCCCCTTTTCCTCGCATACCACCGCACCAACCTCCAAATACAACATACCATTCTCTGCTATTTTCGCAACTTGCAGTCAGACCCCACCACCAAACAGATTTCCTTCCCCACCCCTATCTGCTTTCCTTGGGGACTGTTCACTCACTCCATGACTTCCTTGTCTCCTCCAAACCCTCCTTCACACATGGTACCTTTTGCTGCAACTGCAGGAAGTACAACACTTGCCCCTACACCTCTCTCCCCTCCATCCAAAGCCTTAAACAATCATTCCAAATCCAGCAGAGATTCACTTGCACCTGATCCAACCTGGTCTACTGTATCAGTTGCTCTCAATGTGGTCTCCTTTGTATCAGCGACAAACTGCAGATTTGGGGGCTGTTTAATGAAGTGTCTGCACTCTGTACCTTCTGGTTGCTTGCCTCTTCAATTTCTCCTCCCACTCCCTAGCGACATGTCCATCCTGGGCCTCCTCTGCTGGCAAAATAAGGCCACATCCAAATTGGAGGAACAACACCCCATATTTCACTTTGGGAGCTTACAACCCAATGGTCTTAATGTAGAGTTCATCAACTTCAGAAGCTTCCCACCCCCAACCTTATCCCATGTCCACCCTTCTCCCTCTTCTCCATCTCCTTGACCAGACCTAATCTGTCCATCTTCCTTCTCGCCTCTCCAATCCACCCTTCCCACTGACCAATATCAATAATATCATCCCAACTACCTTTCCTCCAGCACCCTCACCTCCAACCACTTGTTTCTCAGCTTCCTTGCCTCTCCCCAATCCTGATGAAGGGTCCTGACCTGAAACATTGACTTTCCTGCTCCTCTGCTGCTGACTGACCTTCTGTGCCTTTCCAGCTCCCTTTTTTTTTATCGACTTTTAAAACTTGTTGGGTGTAACGCAATTACATCGTTGTGGTTCTGTTTGCCGAGCTGGGAATTGGTGTTGCAGACATTTCGTCCCCTGTCTAGGTGACATCCTCAGTGCTTGGGTGCCTCCTGTGAAGCGCTTCTGTGATGTTTCCTCCGGCATTTATAGTGGTTTGTCTCTGCCGCTTCCGGTTGTCAGTTCCAGCTGTCCGCTGCAGTGGCCGGTATATTGGGTCCAGGTCGATGTGCTTATTGATTGAATCTGTGGATGAGTGCCATGCCTCTAGGAATTCCCTGGCTGTTCTCTGTTTGGCTTGTCCTATAATAGTAGTGTTGTCCCAGTCGAAATCATGTTGCTTGTCATCTGCGTCCTAGTGGTCGCAGTAGTCTGGCTGTCAGTTCCGAAATGCTCTTGATGTATGGTAGTGTGGCTAGACCTTTGGGTTGCGGCATGTCCTCATTCCGTAGCAATTACATTGCTAACATTTAAGTGCTGTTTCTAAAGCACAAATTTTCAATAATTCAGGGTTGCACAAGAACACAATCAAGTCCTAGAGCCATCTGGACAGCAAATATCTGTCCTCTAAAATGCTGAGTCTATGTGCCACCTGTTGAAGGTAGTTTTTCAGCAGCACATGTTTTAACATGTCCTAAAATACATAGGAAGTGCAATCATTGTTGCAGATATGGCAACCAACTCAAATGCAGCAAATTACGATTTGGAATACTTTTGTAATCTGTTGCAGGAATGCCCAGCTAATGGGAGAAGCTTTCGAGATGAGCAGTGTTCATCTTTTAACTCCCGGGTTTATAATGGAAGGACTTACAAATGGACACCGTTATATCCAGGTGAGGAAAGGTGCACATGTCACAAAGTAATTATTTTGTTATATGTGATGCTTAAAAAAAATGACAATGTATTCTGTAAAAACTTGTGAAGCAATCTGCTGTAAAGTTGCTAGGTGGCAACATTCAGTTCAGCCCTGCAATCGGGTTGGGGCTTGTTTCAACAAGCTTTTTGATAAGTTTGGAGGCCATTGAAGTGAAGTTCAAAGGAGACAGAGGCTGAGGAGCTGTTAGCTGGAGAGTAAAGACAGGGGCAGACTCTTGGGAGTGCTGATTTTTAACTGTCTTGTAGGGAAGGAGTCTGGCCTCCGCTTTGTTTAAAAAAAAACTGAGGAAATGTTTAAGAATTAGGAGTTGGATGCAGGTCTCTGAACAAGTCCTGTAAATTACTGACTTTAGGAAATTAGTGTGAAATTTGGAAGAAGTCTGCATGCATTAATTCTTCTTTACAGTTATGAGCATGGAGGTCAAAAAGTAATGAGCAATATTTGTTTGGTGCATCTGAGCAAGTTTAGAGCTCTGGGAAAACTCAATTGCCACTTTTAAATTTATAAAGGAAGCTGTGGGTGAACATTTTGGGCTTATATCTGTGACTAAGTGCTGGAGTGCAGTTTTTTTATATCCACAGCAGTGTGGACCCAAGTAAGGAGTGTGAACTGGCAGAACAGGAGCAGATGTTGAGGCTGTTCATGGGAGTGTTTCTGGGCCAGATTGGTACATTAAAGAGTTGTGAAGTTTAATGAGATTTGACAACCTATCGTGTAATTAATATTGGAGCAAAGTTACTGAAAAATCCATAAATTTACTTTGATCATATTTGCTATTTTGTGTGCTGTGTGGTATGTTTGATTGCAGTAATTACCCATTTTCACCTTGTTAATTCTGGGTGATAGAATGTAGTAACATATATACAGTTGTTGTGGTATGTTCGCCAAGCTGGGAAATTGCTTTGGAGTGGTAGGGTGGCTCAGTAGTTAGCACTGCTGCCTCAGTGCCAGGGACCCGGGTTCAATTCCAGCCTCTGGCAGCTGCCTGTGTGGAGTTTGCTGTTTGTGTGTCTGTGAGGGTTTGCGCTCTCACTCCAAAGATGTGCAGGCTAGGTGAATTGGCCAAGCTAAATTGCCTCCTAGTGTCAAGGGATGTGTAGGTTAGGTGCATTAGTTAGGGTAAAAGTAGAGTGTTAGGGTAGTGGAAGAAGTCTGTGTGATACTCTTTGGAGGGTTGGTGTGGACTTGTTGGACCAAATGTAGGGATTCTGAGATGTTTCATCCCCTTTCCAGGTGATATCCTTAGTGCTGTGGAGCCTCTGTGAAGCACTGCTGTACTGTTGGTTAGAATTTATTTGATTTTGTTCCTGCTGCTTCTGGTTGCCGGCTCTGGTTGGTTGTTGCAGTGGTCGGTATATTGGGACCAGGTCAATGTGTTTATTAATGGAGTCCATGGATGAGTGCCATGTTTCTAGAAATTCTCTGACTGTCCTCTGTTTGACTTGTCCTATTATTGTTGTTGTCCCAGTTGAATTTGTGGTCCTTTGTCATCTGTGTGTATGGCCAGTAGGGTTGGCTGGTCATGGCATTTAGTGGCTAGTGGATGTTCATGAATGTGGATTGCTAACTGTCTGCCCTGTATACTGTTCTGTGCAGTCCTTGCATGGAAGCTTGCACATGTATCCTATACATGATGGGTATTGGATCTTTTGTTCTGGTGAGTTGTTGTCTGAGCGTAGCTGTTGGTTTGTGCTGTCATGAGTCCCAGTGGTTGGAGAGGTCTAGCTCTCAGTTCAGATGTTTTTGATTTATGTAAAGTTGGATTGTAGCACGTCTTTGTTGTGTTTTGTCTGCCTGGTGGGATCTTTTGTTCTGGTGAGTTGTTGTCTGAGCGTAGCTGTTGGTTTATGTGCTGTCATGAGTCCCAGTGGTTGGAGAGGTCTAGCTGTCAGTTCAGATGTTTTTGATTTATGTAAAGTTGGATTGTAGCACGTCTTTGTTGTGTTTTGTCTGCCTGGTGTCTGCAGATGAAGTTGTAAGGATGTCCGTTCTTGCAAAGACTTTGTAGAGGTATTCTTATTTCTGTCTTCATGGATCAGGAATGCTGCAGTGTGTTGTAGCCCCTGAACAGGTTCCTTTACGCAGCTTCCCTTGTTCATGTTTGGATGGCTACTGTTATAATTCAGGATCTAGTCAGTGTGCATGGCTTGTCTATACACCTTTTGTTTTTTGAGTTTTTTTGTATTCTGTTGTCTATTCTTTCCACAATCATATATCTAGGAATAGGAGTTGGTTGTTAATTTCCTTCTGTCTCAAATTTAATCCCTGTGGGCATGGTGTTTATAATCTGGTGTGTGCTCTTGATCTCTGAACTTTTTTAATTATTACAAACGTGTCATCCACAGTATCTGATCCAAAGTTTGGGTCTAATTTGTGGAGGGCTTTTTGTTCAAGTCTTAGCAGAAGCAATGATAGAATGAGCCCAGAGATGGGTGAGCCCATAGGTGTCCCTATTTCAAAAGTGACCAGTCAAAAGTGGATTGTAACAATCAAACAGCCCATCACAATAGGACAGAACAGAACCACAAACAAAAAGAATAACATTACAATATAATGGCTAAATTAACCAACAGCAGAGAAGATGAACACAACAGTCACCTGGGTAAGAAACCTCTCGAACAGCTCAGACACAGAAGAAGCAGCCCTAGTTAAGGGACTCCTCTACAACCACAGGAATGCAGAAGAAAAAACAGACTTTCTAGCTGCACTAGAATGTACGTGCAGAACAAACAAACTAACCGAAGAGACCCAGCAAACAGTCGGACGAACCGTTGTACCCATACTAACAAGGAGAACACAAATGAACAACCTTAACACAAAGGAAAGAAGTTCTAAAAACACTAAGAACAAAAACATTATAATTGTACCAGTGGATAAAGACAGAATGACAGTAATCATGAACAAAACGCACTTCTTACAAAAGCAGGCAAACTACTTGTGGATATTGACACTGACACTTAGAGGGAGTGTGACCCCACACCACAGTTAACCAATAGAATAAACAACATTATAGAACCTACACAAATGGACTGATAATCAAGGCAGGCCTACAAAAGATGAAACCAGAAGGCACCAACACCCCACGATTTTGCAGATTTACTTCAGGTACACAAACCAGATGTACCACTTAGACTTATTATGGCATTTCCAGGAACTCCATCTCACAAACTAGCAAAAGGACTTCAACAAAAATTCAAGCATCTAATCAGTGGATCCAAACACTCCATACAATCATCACAGGAATTCCTGGACAATATCAAGAACATAAACATAGACCAGGACGAAGCAATGATCTCATTTAGATGTAACGCCGCTTTTGTACCTTTATTGACAAAAATTTAGCCAAAGAGACGATAGCTAACTGCCTAGACATATGGAATAGATGACATGATGGCGAACCAATCAACAAGGACTGCATGCTTAAACCACTGGATCTGTGCTTGAATATGGACTTCACATTCAGCAGCCAGATATATGAACAAATCATTGGGACAGCCATGGCCTCATCCATCTCTTTGCTCACAGCAGAAAAAGCAATGGTGCAAAGACTAGAATAAACAGCCCTCCCATAAATCTGACTCAAACGTTGGATCAGCTACGTGGACAACATATTTGTAGTAATTAAAAGAACAGATCGAGAGTGCACACAGGATTATCAACACCATGCTCAAAGGGATCAAATTTGAGATGAGGAAATTAATAACAAATACCCATTCCCAGCTGTGATGGTGGAAAGAACAGATAATTGGGAATGCAGAACAAAAGTGTACAGAAAAGCTGTACACAGACCAGATCCTGAATTATAATAGTAACCACGGAAACCCGTACAAGAGAAGCTACATTAGGACCCTGTTCAAAAGTGCTACAACACCATACAGCATTCCTGATCTGCAAAGCGAGGAAGAAGAACACCTCTACAAAGTCTTTGCCAAGAATAGATATCCCCACAATTTCATTTGCAGACATCTGGCAGACTGATAACACAATCTGGACATGCCACAACCTAACACTAACCAATCTATCTAATAAAAGTCTCTTGAACTGGCAGCTAGTCTTCTCCAACCACTTGGATTCATGACAGCCCATAAACCAACAGCCACACTCTGACAATAACTCACCAAAACAAAGGACCAATACCTACCATGTGCAGGAAGAATGTGGTGTACAAGATTCCATGCAAGGACTGCGCAAAACACCAAATAGGACCAACTGACAGACAACTAGCATTCATGAATATCAACTAGCCACTAAACGCAATGACCAGCTGACCCTAGTAGCTATATACACAGACAAGGACCACAATCGAATGGGATGACAACAATAATAGGACAAGCCAAACACTGGATAGCCAGAGAATTTCTAGAAACATGACTCTCCTCCATTGACTCCAACAATAAACACATTGACCTAGGCCCAATATACCAACCAATAAACTGGAGCTAGCAACCAGAAGTAGCGGGACCAAAACCAAATAAATTCCAAACTATACAGTACAGCAGTGCTTCACAGGAGGCTCCACAGCCCTGAGGATGTCACCTAGATACAGGATGAAATGTATGCAAACTAACTTATCAATGGGAAGGGATAGTTACATGCCATAAGTCCAGAATTATTGATGGGACAAGGGCAATTAGGCAAGAATTAGGATGCATAGAATGGCATAGCAAAATGCAGGGGATGCAGACAATGGAAATGTGGAGCTGGTTTAAGTCCCTATCAGGTAGGGAGGAAATAAGGTAAGGGAACTGTGATTTACTACAGAAATTGCATCTCTTAAGCGGATGGAGGCTTGTGTGTTGATGAGACAAGATGGTTCAGATAAGGTGATGAGTTACATATCAGCTAGGAAGGATTTAAAGAGTTAAGAGCAAAGAGGACATGAGCAGTCTTTAGCAAATAGAATAAAGGAGAACCCTAAAGTTTTCTACAGGTATGTGAGGAATAAAAGGATGACCTAGGGTAGGAATAGGGCCAGTCAAAGACAAGTGGGAAGATGAGTGCGGCCCCTGGGGAGATCAGAGGTGCTAAACTAAAATTTCTCATCATTTTCACTCAGGAAAAGGAGAACATTGTAGAGGAAAAAAATGAGGTACAATATATTAGAGTAGAAAGGTTAGTTACTAAGAGATGTTATCAATTCTAGAAGGAGTGAAAGTAAACCAGTCCCCTGGGCTGGATGGGATTTACCCGAGAATTCTCTGGGAAGCTAAGGAGGAGATAGCAGAGCCTTTGACTTTGATATTTGAATCATCATTATCTACAGGTTTAGTACCAGAGGATTGGAGGATTGCAAATGTTGTGCCCTGGTTCAAGAAGGGCAGTAGAGATGACCCAGGTAATTATAGACCAGTGAGTCTTGCCATCTATTGAAGGAAAGGATTATAAGAGATAGGGTTTATAATCATCTAGCAAGCAACAATTTGATTTCAGATAGTCAACATTGTTTCTTCAAAGGCAGGTAGTGTCTCTCAAACCTCATTGAGTATCTTGAGAAGGTGACCAGGCATGTAGATGAGGGTAGGGCAGTTGACGTGGTATACATGGACTTCAGTAAAGCCTTTGATAAGGTTCCACATGGTAGGCTGTTGGAGAAAATGCAGAGGCATGGGATTGAGGGTGACTTAGTAGTTTGGATTAGAAAGTGGCTTTCTGAAAGAAGGCAGCGAGTGGTGGTTGATGGGAAAATATTCAGCCTGGAGTCCGGTTTCTAGTGGTATGCCACAAGAATCTGTTTTGGGACCACTGCTGTTTGCAGGCATAGGTGGATGGATTTGTAAATTTGCAGATGACACTAAAGTCTGGAGTAGTGGACAGTGGAAGAATGTTACAGGTTGCACGGGGACTTGGATAAACTGCAGAATTGGGCTGCGAGGTGGCAAGCGAAGTTCAATGCAGCTAAATGAGGTGATTCAATAGACAATAGGTGCAGGAGTAGGCCATTCTGCCCTTCGAGCCAGCACCACCATTGAGGATGATCATAATGAATCAGTATCCTGTTCCTGCCTTATCCCCATAACTCTTGATTCCACTATCCTGAAGAGCTCTATCCAACTTTCTGGAAAGTATCCAGAGACTTTGCCTCAACAGCCTTCTGGGGCAGAGCATTCCATATACCCACCACTCCCTGGTAAGATAATGACCTCTTCCAGTATTGTAATGAACCTCGTGGTTTGATCTGGGATCATGACATAATTTGGGACTTCATCTAGGGTATTAACATAATTTGGACTTCTGTGGGATTTCAAATCCATGGACAAATTAGTTTAGATTTGCTGAATTTGAGACTGGTTAAGATTTTTATGGTGAATTTTAACAACTCTATTTTGTGTACAAGTCAGAACAGAATACAGGACAATGGAATGTTGCCATTTGGAAGTACAGGAAATGTTTGTATGTCACCTATTCAAAATTACATCCCTGTATGGGATAGCATTTGTAAATATAAGTATTTTGTCAGTTGGATGTTTGTAAATTGGGGACCCCTGTAGCTATTGAAAAACAAAATGGATTTGTCAGTTGCTCTGACTTCTCTGAAGAGTAAAGTTCTTTGCCTGAGTGGTTTACAAAACTTGACCAAGTCTAGATTAATAGTATTTACATAAAAGTTGCACTTAAAATTAAGCATAAGGAATAGGAAAGTTGATATAGTTGACGTAATAGTGCACTAAGGAAAAAGAGGCCAATCCAATGGAACAATTGGCTCTAATTTATTTGCAGATGATACAGCTTGAAATAGAAAGAGAAGCAAAGTTTGAACTTAAACTTCAAACAGAGAATTCATGAAACATGAGCTTGAAAAAGAAACGTTTGGCTTGTGGTCAATAAGGAAGTCTAGTAGATTGGCTGGCTGAGGAGTCAAGTCCCTTTTCTACAACTATCCACAACTTTTGTGGATGATACTAATTTACTAACCCATCCTTCTATACCTCCCTCTAGGTCATTTATAAAAATGACAAACAACAGTAGCCCCAAAACAGATCCTTGCAGTACACCACTAATAACTGAATTCTAGGATGAACCTTTCCCATCAACCACCACCCTCTGTCTTCTTTCAGTTAGCCAATTTCTGATCCAAATTGCTAAATCATCCTGAATCCCATGCCTCCGTATTTTGTGCAATAGCCTACAGTGGATAGCCTTATCAAACTCCTTACTGAAATCCATATACATCACCTCGACTGCTTTACCCTCATCCACCTGTTTTGGTCATCATCGCAAAGCACTCCATATGGTTTCTGAGGCACAACTTGCCCTTCACAAAACCGTGTTGACTATCCCTAATCAACTTATTCCTCTCTCTAGATGATATCTCTTATAACCTTTTCCAACACTTTACGCACAACCAACATAAGGTTCACTGGTCTATAATTACCAGGGTTGTCTCTATTCTCCTTGAACAAGGGGACAACATTTGCTAACCTCCAGTCTTCTAACACTATTCCTGTAGACAATGACAAAGGTCAAAGCCAAAGGCTCTCCAATTTTGTCTGTGGCTTCCCAGAGAATCCTACGATAAATCCCAACCACCCTAGGGACTTACCTATTTTCCCAGTTTCCAGAATTGCTAACATCTCCTTGCGAACCTCAATTTAGCCTAGTAGCCTGTATCTCCATATTCTCCTGAACAACTTTGTCTCTTTCCAGTGTGACTACTGACTAAATGTATTCATTTAACACTTCCCCCATCTCCTCTGACTCAACACGCAACTTCCCACTACTATCCTTGATTGGCCCTAATCTTTCTCTAGTTCTTCTTTTATTCCTGATATACCTATCGACTTACCAGGGGTAATCCATGGGGTACAGGTCTCTGGGGTCAGAAATGAGGTTTTAAGGTCACGAGTTCACCAGCAACCAGGAAGGTGGTTTGAAGTGTGTCTGCTTCAACGCCAGGAGCATCTGGAATAAAGTGGATGAACTTGCAGCATGGATTGGTACCTGGGACTTCGACGTTGTGGCCATTTCGGAGACATGGATAGAGCAGGGACAAGAATAATTGTTGCAAGTTCTGGGATTTAGATGTTTCAATAAGAACAGAAGATGGTAAAAGAGGGGCAGTGTGGCATTAGTCAAGAACAGTATTATGGTGACAGAAAGGATGTTTGAAGACTTGTCTACTGAGATAGTATGGACTGAGGTTAGAAACAGGAAAGGAGAGATCACTCTGGGAGTTTTCTATAGGCCTCCAACTAGTTCCAGAGATGTAGAGGAAAGGATAGCAAAGATGATCCTGGATAGGAGTGAGAGTAACAGGGTAGTTGTTATGGGGTCTTTAATTTTCCAAATGTTGACTGGAAACTCTATAGCTTAATGTGTTGCTGGAAAAGCTCAGCAGGTCAGGCAGCATCAAAGGAACAGGAGAATCAATGTTTCGGGCATAAGCCATAGGTAGTACTTTAGATGGGTCAGTTTTTGTCCAATGTGTGCAAGAGGGCTTCCTGAAACAGTATGTAGACAGGCCAACAAGGGGTGAGGCCACATTGGAATTGGTACTGGGTAATGAACCTGGCCAGGTGTTAGATTTTGGAGGTAGGTGAACAATTTGGTTGTTTACTTTAGCAATGGAAAGGGATCGGTATATACCGCAGGGCAAGAGTTTTTGTTGGGCAAAAGGCAATTATGATGCGATTAGGCAAGATTTAGGATGCATAGGATGGGGAAGGAAACTGCAGGGGATGGGCACAAATGAAGTGTGGAGCTTATTCATGGAACACGCTACTGCATGTCCTTGATTTAGTATGTACCTGTGAGTCAGGGAGGAAGTGGATGAGCGAGGAAGCCGTGGTTTACTAAAGAAGTTGAATCTCTTCTCTAGGAGGAAGAAGGCTTATGTTAGGATGAGACATGAAGGCTCCGTTAGGGTGCTTGAGAGTTACAAGTTAGTCAGGAATGAGCTAAAGAGAGAGCTAAGAAGAGTTAGGAGGAGACATGAGCAGTCACTGGCAGATAGGATCTGCCAGCTGCATCACTCCAGGAATATCTGTTACACCTGCTTAAAATAGCTAGTAAAGTTAAAGTCTGGGCTACCTTCTTAATGTTTTGAGGGGGTCTGGCCTGATCCATAACAGTGGGGGGGCAAAATATAAGAATAGAAGTGATAGAAAGCTAGCATATTTTCATGGCCTTAGGACAGCACATGTAAAAGCAAATTGTTGGAACCCAGGACCAAGAAACATTATCAACAATGCACAGAAGTTACAGACAGTTTCAGAAACCACATTCTTCTTTGTACGAGGGGACATAACTACAAATTAAGGGGCGATAGATTTAAGACAGATATCAGAGGCAGGCTCTTTACTCAGAATGGTAAGGGCGTGGAATGCCCTGCCTGCTAATGTAGTTAACTCAGCCACATTAGGGAGATTTAAACAATCCTTGAATAAGCACATGGATGATGGGATAGTGCAGGGGGGCGAGCTGAGAATAGTTCAGATCGGCGCAACATTGAGGGCCAAAGGGCCTGTCTGTGCTATATTGTTCTATGTTCTATGAAGAACTGATCAGTATAGCGAATGAACTTGTATACATAAAAGAAGTTTGCTGAAAAACAATGGTGACGACACTTAAATTAAACCTGATAAATGTCTGGTCTGTATGTAAAGTATCATGCAAAATGTCTTCAACAGGAGGAATTACTGATGATTTTGTTCATCAACTAATTGGCTAAATGTGGAATTAAAAGTGCAGACTGAACTGTTGGAACTTAATCTTGAAGGGAGAAGTGAAGTTTTGAACTGTTTTGTGACCTAGGGAACAAAGATGAGTTGTGTGTGATTGAAGATCAAATCATGACTTTGAAAGCAGCTAGCAAAATTTCAAGGAACAGAATAAGAAACTGACAAATCATTGGAAAGAATTTATGGAGAAACCAGTAACCATGGAAAACAGATGTCCAAAATAAAAAGAACAATACATGAATAAAAACAAAGCTGTGGATGCCAGAAATCTGAAACAAAGTGCTGGAGAAACTCAGCAGGTCTGACAGCATCTGCAGAGAAAATAGCAGAATTAACATTTTGAGATACATTTTTGTCAGAAAATGTGCCATGTCATCTTTGCATTCTGACAGCTTGCAGGCAAAGAATGAATGTGATGGATGCTAAAAAGCAGTCTTTTAAAGATGAGGAAATTGAGTATGAGCAGCATCCGGCACAACAAGCAAGACAGGATTAATTGATATCCACTCTTAAGTGATGCTCATTAACTATAAACTTGTTGTTCTAAAGGCAAGCACCATCTGTTTAGTTCAAGATACAAATGCAGCCTTTTTATATGTTCTTTATTTGGTTTTCTTGTTTAATAACATTTAACTACTGTTTTGAAGATGAAGCCTTCAATGTGTGATGCTGCCACACTACAGTAACATTATATGTGACAATGGGCATTAGGGAATGAACCATGCATTAGGGCAGGTAACTTCAGGAATTTCATTCTTGCAGCAAGAGCTACAAATACAATTGACCAGAATGTGATATATATTTACAGTTGCGTTTACAATGAAATGTAACCTACGCCATCTATATGCCCTTAGAAACTTTCTGTTTTCATTTCCCTCCTATCGCATCTACTTTAAATGGCTGTTCTTGACTTGCAACTGTGTGCCAGATCAACACTACATTTTAAGTATAGCACCAGTGGTAAACCTAAATGGTCCTGGCAGCATGAGCACTTCTACTGGGGTGGGATGGCCCTGTTGGTGAGGAATGATATTCAATCCCTTGCGAGGGGGTACATTGAATCAGATGTAGAGTCAGAATGGATAGAGCTGAGAAATTCTAAGGGTAGAAAGACCCTAATGGGCGTTATCTACAGGCCCCAAACATTGGTCTGGATGTAGGGTGAAAGTTAAATAAGGAGTTGAAATTGGCCTGTCGCAATGGTATTACTAAAGGCAAGGACTGATTAGGGATAGTCAGCATGGCTTTGTGTGTGAGAAATCATGTCTCGCAAACTTGATTGAGTTTTTTGAGGAAGTAACAAAGAGGATTGAGGGAAGAGTGGTAGATGTGATCTATATGGATAAGGTTCCCCATGGGAGACTGATTAGCAAGGTTAGATCTCCTGGAATACAGGGAGAACTAGCCATTTGGATAGAGAACTGGATCAAAGGTAGAAGACCAGAAGGTGGTGGTGGAGGGTTGTTTTTCAAACTGGAGGCCTGTGACCAGTGGAGTGCCACAAGAATCTGTGCTGGGTCTTCTACTTTTTGTCATTTTACATAAATGATTTGAATGCGAGCATAAGAGGTCCAGTTAGTAAGTTTGCAGATGACACCAAAATTGGAGGTGTAGTGGACAGCGAAGAGGGTTACCTCAGATTACAACAGGATCTTGACCATATGTGCCAGTGGGCTGAAGTGGCAGATGGAGTTTAATTCAGATAAATGTGAGGTGCTGCATTTTGGGAGTCCAGAACTAGAGGGTATAGGTTAAGGGTGAGAGGGGAAAGATATAAAAGGGACCTACAGGGCAACTTTTCAGAGGGTGATGTGTATGGAATGAACTACCAGACGAAGTGGTGGAGGCTGGTACATTTGCAACATTTAAGAGGCATTTGGATGGCTATATGAAAATAGAAAGGGTTTGGAGGGATATGGGCCGGATGCTGGCGGTTGGGACATGTGGACTGGTTGGACCGAAGGTTCTGTTGCCATACTTGTATATCTCTATGACTCCCCTACAGTTGTTATAGGGGATTTCAACATGCAGATAGATTGGGAGGCTCAGGATGATACTGGACCCCAAGAAAGGGAGTTTGTGGAGTGCCTCCGAGATGGAATATTAGAGCAGCTCATACTGGAGCCTACCAGAGAAAGCAATTCTGGATCTGGTGTTGTGCAACGAACCAGACTTGATCAGGGACCTCTAAGTAAAGGAGCCATTAGGAGGTAGTGACCATAATATAAGTTTTAATCTACAACTTGAGAGGGAGAAGGGAGAATCCGTGTCAGATATTTGAGTTGAACAAAGGAAACTGAAGGAGGAGCTGGCCAAAGTTCAATACCCTAGCAGGGATGACAGTGGAATAACAATGGCAGGTATTTCTGGATATAATGCAGAAGGTGCAGGATCGGTTCATTCCAGAGAGGAAGAAGGATCCTAAAGGAAGGCAGGGGCAGCTGTGGCTGACGAGGAAAGTTAAGGACTGTATAAAGATAAGAGAAGTATAACATAGCAAAGATGAGCAGAAAGCCAGAGGACTGGGAAACTTTTAAAGAGCAACAGAGGATAACTTATAAAGGCAATACATGGAGGAAAAATGTGGTACGAAGGCAAACTAGCTAAAAATATAAAGGAGGTTAGTAAAGGCTTTTTTAGGATGTGAAAAGCAAAAAAGGTTAAGACTAAAATTGGGCTCTTGAAGACAGAAATGGGTGAATTTATTGTGGGGAACAAGGAACTGGCAGAAGAGTTGAATAGGTACTTTGGATCTATGTTCACTGGGGAAGACACAAGCAATCTCCCAGATGTAATAGTGGCTGAAGGACCTAGAGTAATGG
This sequence comes from Chiloscyllium plagiosum, assembly GCF_004010195.1. Classification (NCBI taxonomy): domain Eukaryota; kingdom Metazoa; phylum Chordata; class Chondrichthyes; order Orectolobiformes; family Hemiscylliidae; genus Chiloscyllium; species Chiloscyllium plagiosum. The sequence goes on from NC_057739.1 coordinate 47,085,290, forward strand.
ATGAACTGTAGGGAATTTTATATTAGGCAGGAAATGGTGTTGGATAGACTGTTAGGTCTGAAGGCTGATAAGTCCCTGGGACCTGCATCCCAGGGTACTTAAATAGGTGGCTCTAGAAATCATGTTATATCGATTTCAGGATCAGTTCCTGCGGATTGGAGGGTGGCTAATGTTGTTCCACTTTTCAAGGGAGAGTGAAAACAGGGAATTATAGACCAGTTAGCATGACATCAGTGGTTGGAAAGATGCTGGAGTCGATTATAAAAGATGAAATTATGAATCATTTGGATAGCAGTAACAGGATAGGTCAGAGTCAGCATGGATTTATGAAGGGGAAATCATGCTTGACTGACCTTCTCAAATGAGGAGAAAGTGAGGTCTGCAGATGCTGGAGATCAGAGCTGGAAATGTGTTGCTGGAAAAGCGCAGCAGGTCAGGCAGCATCCAGGGAACAGGAGAATCGATGTTTCGGGCATAAGCCCTTCTTCAGGTATGTGTTGCTTTTCCAGCAACACATTTCCAGCTCTGACCTTCTTCTCAAATGTTTTGAGGATGTAACTATGAAGATGGACAAGGGAGAGGCAGTGTATATAGTGTTCCTGAACTTTCAGACAGCCTTAGATAAGGTCCCACATAGGAGATTAATGAGCAAAATTAGGGCACATTGAGGCAAGGTACTGACTTGGATTGAAAATTGGCTGGCTGACAGAAAGCAAAGAGTAGTAATAAACAGGTCCCTTTCGGAATGGCAGGCATTGACTAGTGGGGAAACACAAGATTCTGTACTGGGACTGCAGCGGTTTACAATATACATCAATGATCTAGATGAAGGCATTAAAAGTAATATTAGCAAATTTGCTGATGACACAAAGCTGGGTGGCAGGGTGAAATGTGAGGAGGATGTTATGAGAATACAGTGTGACTTGGACAGGCTAGGTGAGTGGACGGATGCTTGGCAGATGCAGTTTAATGTGGATAAATGTGTGGCTTGCCATCAAAGCGGATAGAACAGGAAGGCAGATTACTATCTAAATGGAGTCAAGTTAGGTAAAGGGGAAGTACAACAAGATCTAGGTGTTCTTGTCCATCAGTCAATGAAAGCAAGCATGCAGGTACAGCAGGTAGTGAAGAAAGCTAATGACATGCTGGCCTTCATAACAAGAGGAATTGATTATAGGAGCAAAGGTCTTTATGCAGCTGTGCAGGGCCCTGGTGAGACCACACTTGGAGTATTGTGTGCAATTATGGTCTCCAAATTTGAGGAAGGATATTCTGGCTATTGGGGGAGTGCAGCATAGGTTCGAGAGGTCAATTCCCGGAATGGTGGGACTATTATATGTTGAAAGATTGGAGCGACTGGGCTTGTACACACTTGAGTTTAGAAGGATGAGAAGATCTGATTGAGACGTATAAAATTATTAAAGGATTGGACACTCTGGAAGCAGGAAGCACGTTTCCGCTGATGGATGAGTCCAGAACCAGAGGACATAGTTTAAAAATAAGGGGTAGGCCATTTAGAACAGAGTTGACGAGAAACTTCTTCACCCAGAGAGTGGTGGATATATGGAATGCTGTGCCTGAGAAGATAGTGGAGGCCAGGTCTCTGGATACTTTCAAGAAAGAGATGGATATAGCTCTTAAAGATAGTGGAATCAAGGCTTATGGGGATAAGGCAGGATCAGGATACTGATTTTGGATAATCAGCCATGATCGTAATGAATGGTGGTTCTGGCTCAAAGGGCTAAATGGCCTACTCCTGAACCTATTGTCTATTGACTACTGGTAAGTACAAGATGGTGTAAGAGCACTGCAGTAGAGATATGGTGCAAACTTAAGGTGAACAGTGGCAAATTGTGTGAAGAAACTTGGTGGAGCTGGAAATCATCCATGAATCTCCCTGAAAATAGCATTTAGAGCTGAATTTTGTCAAAAACCAGCAATGTGCACAATGTTTGTGTAGGGACAGATAAAATTGAAATGGACTAGAAATAATTTTTTTTTAATATATATACGGTATCTTGGAAATGATTGCACGAGTTTTTACAATTTCATAAAAAGTTGAATAGTACATTTGAAAATTATTTTCGTGTAGATTTCTCTTTAACTTCTAAACATTTTATTTGTGACAAAATACATTGTTTGCTATCAATGTTAAATACCTATACCCTTCACTTAGGGATTAGTTCTACTTCCTGATTCCCACTTCCAGCATAGCAATCTGGTCCCATATCTGTGCTTTCAATTCTCACTGTCTGGAAGATGGTAAGGGAATAAATCTGAGTGGGTTAACAAGCGAGACCGTACTGAACAAAATGGGATAATTTTTTTAGAACACTTCAAGTGAAGTTAGCTAATTCATGGCTGTAATGCAAAATGACGAGGACACTGCTTCTGTCTTTGTCATTCTTCCTTCAACCATAATAGATACTGATGATTTTTATTATTACTGTTTTGTGGATCTTGTTTAGAAAATTTTACATTTTTAAATATGAAGTGCTTTAGGAATTTTTGTATCATAAGAAATCATTATATAAATTCAAGTTGTTTATTTCTTGCAGATGATTATGTGCACATTTCAAGCAAGCCTTGTGATCTTCAGTGTACTACAGCAGATGAACAGAGACAGCTAATGGTCCCAGCACTGGATGGAACATCTTGTAAATACAGGGAATTCCGAGGAGTCTGTGTAGCTGGCAGATGTGAGGTTGTGACAATAATCTGCATAGATGTGTGTTAGATTTCTCAAATCTTATTGATTCTTGTTTCACATTCTCTATGCTCTGCAGCCCATTGGATGTGATGGGGTGCTCTTTTCCACCCAGACTCTCGACAAATGTGGTGTGTGCCAGGGCAATGGAAGCAGCTGCATTAGAGTTACTGGCAACTACAGGAAGGGAGCAATCTACCTGGGTAAGAGATGTAATGTACAGGAGTAGGTCATTTGGTCCTTCAAATTTGCTCTGCCTTTCAACAAAATTTCAACAAAGGCTGATCACCTACTTCATCATCCAGCAGTATCCTTAAATCGCTTATTTCCCACAGTACAAATCTGTCAATCTCTATCTTTTTAATATACAGAATGAATGTGCATTCACGGGTCCCTGAGATGAAGAATGCCAAGAGTTCGCCACATTGAGTGAAAAAGTTTTTTCATTGCAGTGCTAAATGACTGAAGCTTTTGTTTTGAAATCGTGATTCCATCTTTTAGATGAGAGGGCTAGAAGAAACATGTTGTGGGATTCAAGGAACTTTGGCAAATTAGATCCACAATTGGCTGAACAGCAGGAAGCAGAGGGGGAACGGTTGAGGTGTCTTTTTTACTGAGTGAAAGTCTGTGTCTACTGAGGTCCCACAGGGATCAATGTTGGGGCCCTTGCTGTTTGTGGCATATATGAATGATTTATACTCTAATATGAGAGGGTTGATCAAAGATAATACAAAAGTTAATTGGATGCTAAATAGAAGATAGCCTTACACTGCAAGAGGATATACATGGGTTGGTCAGATGGACTGATAAATGGAAAAGGGAATTCAATCTGGATAAGTGTAAGATGGTGCACTTGGGCAGGACAAACAAGGCAAAGGAATAAATGAAGAAGAGTGGGACACTGGGAAACACCAAGGATCGGAGAGATCTTTAGTGTGCATGTACACATGTTCCTTAAGGTATCAGTGTAAGTGGACAATGTGGTGAAGAAGGCAGATGAAATACTTAGCTTTTTTTTTTTGTAGAGGCAGAATTTAAGACTAGGAAGGTTATGCTGTAACTGCATAAATCATCGATTTAGATCACCGCTGTATAGTGTGCAGTTCTGGAACCCCGCATTACACAAGGGATTTGATAGCATTAGAAAGGGTACCGAGAAGATTTACCAAGATGTTACCTGGGTTGGAGAGTTTCAGAGATTGGACAGACTGAGGTTATTTTCATTTAGTGTAGAAGATATTGAGAGGGGACATGATTGAAATGTGTAAAGTTATAAGGAGCATGGATAGGGTAGAGATGGAGAAGCCTTTCCCTTTTGATGGAGGGATCAATGACCAGTGGTCAAAGATTTAAAGATAAGTAGCAGAAGGTTCAGAGAAAAAGGTTTAGGGAACTGACTGCCTGTAAGGATGGAAGAGGCAGAAACCCTCATCATATTGAAGTATTTAGATGTGCATTTGTAATGTCAAGGCATACAAGTGCTGGGACATGGCATTAGAATAATGAGGTAATTGTTTTTGACCAGCAGGGACACGTTGAGCCAGAGGTCCTTTTTTGTGTTGTAGATCTCTGACTCTGTCTGAGAAGCAAAACAAGCAATAAATTGGATAGTAAAGTCACAATACAAAATTTGTTCAGCAACAAGAAACACTCTGTACAAATAGTCACTTTGTTACAAAGCTTGAGTATTAATGAAAAAATACTTTTTAAAGCTATTGTCTTGCACTTACATAGAACATTAGAAGAATACAGCGCAGTACAGGCCCTTCGGCCCTCGATGTTGCGCCGATCCAAGCCCACCTAACCTACACTAGCCCACTATCCTCCATATGCCTATCCAATGCCCGCTTAAATGCCCATAATGAGGGAGAGTCCACCACTGCTACTGGCAGGGCATTCCATGAACTCACGACTCGCTGAGTAAAGAACCTACTCCTAACATCTGTCCTATACCTACCCCCCCCTTAATTTAAAGCTATGCCCCTGTAATAGCTGACTCCATACGAGGAAAAAGATTCTCACTGTCGACCCTATCTAAACCCCTAATCATCTTATACACCTCTATCAAGTCACCCCTAAACCTTCTTTTCTCCAATGAAAACAACCCCAAGTGCCTCAGCCTTTCCTCATACGATCTTTCTACCATACCAGGCAACATCCTGGTAAACCTCCTCTGCACCCGTTCCAGTGCCACCACATCCTTCCTATAGTATGGCGACCAAAACTGCACACAATACTCCAGATGCGGCAGC
>NC_057739.1:47090857-47118631 GCF_004010195.1 Chiloscyllium plagiosum
TCCCCTTTTTGAACAAGGGGACCACATTTGCTATCCTCCAGTCTTCTGGGACTACTCCTGTAGACAAAGAGGGCATAAAAATCAAGGCCAATGGCTCTGCAATCTCCTGCCTTGCTTCCCAGAGAATCCTAGGATAAATGCCATCAGGCCCAGGGGACTTATCTATTTTCACCCTTTCCAGAATTTCTAACACCTCTTCTCTACTTATCTGGACAATTTGCAAGAAATATCAATGGAAAGGAATTTCTTTATTTTGTGAAATGTGTTTTCAGCAATACTGTGTGTAGTAAACACTTGCTTATTGGACTGGAGGAATGTATACAGTAGAATTCTCCAAGCATTCTTCCTTTCCTTCATTATTTATTAATGATTTAGACATGCACGTATAGACCACAATTTCAAAATTTGTGAATGGCACAAATCTGTTTTGAACAGTGAAGAGGATAGTAATAATCTTCAAGAAGATTTAAGCAGCTTGATGGAATGGCAAATAACAGCCAAATTTAATTTAATGTAGAAGAGTGTGAATTGATTCATTTTAGAAGAACAAGGAGAGATACCAATATAAAATAAAAGGGGTAATTCTAAACTTGCAAGAGCAGAAGGCCTTGTGGGTATGGGGTGTGAAATGTTGAAGGCAAGTTAAGTGATAAAGTGTTTGAATTTTAGCTTCATAAATATGAGCAAAAGTACAAAAACAAGATCATGATAAGCCTGGCTGAAACATGGGCTTTGCCTCAACTGGAGTGTTCTTTTCTGTATTGGCTAGCAAAGATATAAAGGCATTAGAGAGAGTGCAGAAAAGGTTTGTATGAATGGCTCTGGGAAAATGAAATGCAATTATATGAAAAAGTAAGAAGAGCTAGGGCTGTTTAACTTGGAGAAAAGAAGAGTTGAGGAGATTTGGCAGGTATTCAAAATAATGGGAGGTCTGCATAGAACAAATAGGGAGGAAATTTTTAGGGGTCTTATTGACTTGGGTGGGATTTGTGGCAGAATTGGATGAGAAGTCCAGCAAGGCCTATCTTGATCCTGGGGACCTCCACTATACCTTTCATTTTTTTGCAAATACAAAGGTGAGTTTCTTGTTAGACAATGGCAAGTTGCCAATTAAAGGAGAGTTTTTTTTGGTTAAGTGGCTTACTAACACCATAACTGGCCTTATTTTTAATGAGCTTCCTATCTTGTCAAATGAGCAGATCAAACTGGACATCTAGAATTCTTGATTGGAAGTCAGTATAGGTACCCGGCAACTTCAACTTGCCACTTGCTCCAAATGATCTCCATGTTGGACACTGGGCACCAATGTTTCAGGTGAACTCCATGGACACTGGTCACAAACATTGGCATTTGATATGTGCCAGCTTTTAAAAACCCATAAGGTACGTCTCCAATCCCCTTTATAGTTTTTATCTGCATTTTGATGCTGCATCTCGGGTTGTACTAGCAACTGAAATTCTTTTAGTCAGTGGATCTAAAGAAGGGGAATTCATGGAATGCTTACAGGATGGCTTTTTGGAACAGCTTGTCATGGAGCCCACAAGAGAGCAGGCTATTCTGGACCTCGTGCTTTGCAATGAACCAGACTCTATAAAAGATCTTAAAGTAAGGGAACCCTTAGGAAGTAGCGATCATAATATGGTAGAGTTCAGTCTGGAGTTTGAAAGGGAGAAGGCAAAATCGGATGTAATGGTGTTACAGTTGAATAAAGGTAATTATGAGGGCATGAGAGAGGAACTGACTAAAATAAACTGGAACCAGAGGCTAACCGGGAAGACAGTAGAGCAAAAATGGCAGGAGTTTGTAGGTATAATTGAGGACACTGTACAGAGGTTCATTCCCAAGAAAAGAAAGATTAACAGGGGAGGGACTAGACAACCTTGGCTGACAAAGGAAGTCAGGAAATGTATTAAAGAAAAAGAGAGATCCTATAAAATGGCTAAGAACAGTGGGAAATCAGAAGATTGGGAAGGATACAAAAGCAAACAGAGGATAACAAAGAGTATAATAAGAAAGGAGAGGATCAAATATGAAGGAAGGCTAGCCAGTAATATTAGAAATAATAGTAAAAGTTTCTTTCAGTACATAAGAAACAAACGACAGGCAAAAGTAGACATTGGGCCACTTCAAACTGATGCAGGAAACCTAGTGATGGGAGATAAGGAAATAGCAGGAGAACTTAACAAGTACTTTGCGTCAGTCTTCACAGTAGAAGACATGAGTAATATCCCAAAAATTAAAGGGTGTCACGGGGCTGAGTTGAGGGTTGCCATTACGAAAGAGATAGTGCTAGAAAAGTTAAAAAGTCTTAAAATTGATAAATCTCCTGGCCCCGATGGGATACACCCTAGAGTTCTGAGAGAGGTGGCTGAGGAAATAGCAGAGGCATTAGTTGAGATCTTTCAAGAGTCACTGGAGTCAGGAAAGGTCCCGGATAATTGGAAGATGGCTGTTGTAACCCCCTTGTTCAAGAAAGGATCAAGGCAAAAGATGGAAAATTATAGGCCAATCAGCTTAACCTCGGTTGTTGGTAAAATTCTAGAATCCATCATTAAGGATAATGTTTCTAAATTCTTGGAAGAGCAGAGTCTGATTAGAACAAGTCAACATGGATGTAGTAAAGGGAGGTCATGCCTGACAAACCTGTTGGAATTCTTTGAAGAGGTAACAAGTAGGTTAGACCAGGGAAACCCAGTGGATGGGGTCTATCTAGACTTTCAAAAGGCCTTTGAAAAGGTGCCACACGGGAGGCTGCTGAGCAAGGTGAGGGCCCATGGTGTTCGAGGTGAGCTGCTGGGATGGACTGAGGATTGGCTGTCTAACAGAAGGCAGAGAGTTGGGATAAAAGGTTCTTCTTCAGAGTGGCAGCCGGTGACGAGCGGTGTCCCGCAGGGTTCGGTGCTGGGGCCACAGCTGTTCGCAATATATATTAATGATTTGGATGAGGGAACCGGGGGCATTCTAGCGAAGATTGCCGATGATACGAAGTGAGGTGGACAGGCAGGTAGTACGGAGGAAGGGGGGAGGCTACAGAAGGTTCTAGACAGGTTGGGAGAGTGGTCCAGGAAATGGATGATGGAATTTAACGTGAGCAAGTGCGAGGTCTTGCACTTTGGCAAAAAGAATAAAAGCATAGACTACTTTCTAAATGGTGAGAAAATTAATAAAGCCAAAGCACAAAGGAATCTGGGAGTGCTAGTCGAGGATTCTCTAAAGGTAAACATGCAGGTTGACTCCGTGATTAAGAAAGCGAATGCAATGTTGTCTCTGATCTCAAGAGGGTTGGAATATAAAAGCAGAGATGTACCACTAAGACATTATAAAGCTCTGGTTAGGCCCCATTTGGAGTACTGTGTCCAGTTTTGGTCCCCACACCCCAGGAAGGACATACTGGCACTGGAACGTGTCCAGCGGAGATTCACACGGATGATCCCTGGAATGACAGGTCTAACATATGAGGAACGGCTGAGGATACTGGGATTGTATTCGTTGGAGTTTAGAAGATTAAAGGGAGACTGTACTGCTGCAGTCACTGTTTTGGGTGAAAGTGCTCAATCCCATGGTCTACATCTTCAAGCAATTCAATCCATTTAGATGCACCTGTTCTGTAATTAATCCTCGTGGAGCAGCTTTTACTGACACGGACAAGAGATTACTGGAGCATCGGGCTCAGGATAAGTGCACAGCGCAGGATTGAGCAAAAGATGTTTTATTGGAAACGACAGGTTTCTGTGGCTTTCTCCAGTCGTTTATTTCATTTGTTCATTCGGTTCCCCCGAAATATTGCGTGCAGTTGCTTGCAGTTTATGCCCGGATCAATAGGGGCATAAAGTGAAGTTAAGAGCTGGAAAGGGTTGGGGAGATATGCAGTTAGGTCTAACATATGAGGAACGGCTGAGGATAGTGGGATTGTATTCGTTGGAGTTTAGAAGATTAAGGGGAGACTTAATAGAGACGTACAAAATAATACATGGCTTGGAAAAGGTGGATGCTAGGAAATTGTTTCAGTTAAACGAGGAGACTAGGGCCCGTGGACACAGCCTTAGAATTAGAGGGGGTCATTTCAGAACAGAAATGCGGAGACATTTCTTCAGCCAGAAAGTGGTGGGCCTGTGGAATTCATTGCCACAGAGTGCAGTGGAAGCCGGGACGCTAAATGTCTTCAAGGCCGAGATTGATAGATTCTTGTTGTCTAGAGGAATTAAGGGCTATGGGGAGTATGCTGGTAAGTGGAGCTGAAATGCACATCAGCCATGATTGAATGGCGGAGTGGACTCGATGGGCCGAATGGCCTTACTTCCACTCCTATGTCTTATGGTCTTATGGACAAACAGCGAGCTTGTGGAATAAATCCGGCTGTATCACCATCTTGTTCGCTTGCTGTCACAGCAGTCACTCACCCTGAAGCTTGCAGGTCTCTGGCTTGCATTGCTTTTTTTTTGTGCTTTGCCCCCTCAGCCAGAGATGTCAGGCTAATGTTATTCTGTCTTGATTAAAAACTGAAAGAGCTGCAGATACTGTGTATATTGGAAACAAAAACAGAAGTTGCTGGAAAAGCTCTGCTGATCTGGCAGTAATTATGAAGTGAAGTCAAAGTTATAAAATTTCAGGTCAGGGTTCTGAGGAAGGGTCACCGGACCTGAAACGCTAACTTTGATTTTTGTTCATAGATATTGCCAGACCTGCTGAGCTTTTCTAGCAACTCCTGTTTTTGTTAATATTCTGTCTTGCCTTGCCACTTGGCACAAACATAAAGCCAGGAATCTTGTCATGATTGATTTGTCAGTAGTCATTCAATTTTACAGTACAGAGAGAGGCTATTTGACCTATTGTCTGTACTGGTTTCCGAAAGAGCTACCCAACTAGTCCTATTCTCCAGCTCTATTTCTGTAGCTCTCTAAATTCATCACTTTTCAAATATATATCCAGTTGTCTTTTGAAACTTCATAAGGAATCCACCTGTACCACTCTTCTAGACAGCTCCTTCCAAATCCTAACAAATCTGAGTAAAAATGGTTTTCCTCCTCTTATTCCTAGCTCTCTTGCTGACAGTCTTGGAATTGTGACTCCTAGTTCCAGACTTACCAAGTAGTGGAAATGGAATATCTTTCTTTACCTTGTCAAAATTGTTCATAATTTCCAACACCTCAATCAGATCATCTTTTAATCTTCTCTACTTTGAGGACAATCAACTGAATTTCTCCAATCTTTCCTTCTATCTAAAATCCTTCATTCCTGGTATCATTCTGGTAAATCTCCTTTGCACTCTCTCCTAGACTTTAACATCATCCCTCCAAATGTGCCCAAAAGTGAACACAGTACTCCAAATGTGGTCTGACCAATGATATGTAGAGATGTAGCATCACTTCCTCACTTTTTTTACTGTACTCTTCTGTAATCCTGTAAGACTTCTGAACAACTGTTTCACCTTGTCTTGCCAAGTTCAGATAATTAAGCATCTGAACACTGAGGTCCCTCTGCTCTTGTACTTTTCTTAGAAAGTTGTACCATTGAACCTGTGTATTTTCTTTCTATGTCGTACCAAAATGCTCACCTCACGTTTCTCTGCATTGCAGTGCATTTGGCCAATTTGTCAATTTGAAGTCACATCATTCTAACAGTTCATTGTTCTCCCTAGCTTAGTATTTTCTGCAAATTTAGAGATTTCTTTTCCCTGAACACCCATCTCCAAATTGTTTATATAAATCAGAAAAATTGTCCCAAATTGATCCCTGTGGAATGTCACTTTTAAGTTGTTATCCATCTGAGAAATATCTATCTATAACCACCTTGTTTCCTATTTTTTAGTCACCTTCTAATCCATGCTGCCAATGACCCATCAATCTAACCATGTCTAATTTGCTAACCAACCTGCCATGTGGCAATGTATCAAATGCTTTCTGAAAGTCCAAATATACAACCTGCACCTCATCTCCCTCATTCACTGTCTATGTGCCCTCTTCAAAATAACTCCATTAAATCAAATCTGTCAGACATTACCTGCCCTTGACAAAGCCATGATGACTGTCTAGTATTAACTTCTTTTTCTAAATGTATATTTACCTTATTCTTCACTATAGCCTCCAATGGTTTTCCCATTGACATCAAGCTGACAGGTTTGTAGCTTCTTGGGTTATCCTTTGCACCTTTCTTAAAATGTCATGTTTGCAATCTTCTGGACGCCAGGATTAATCCAGTGTTCAGAGAGTCTGGAAAATTTCTGTTAACTGCTCCTCCAGTTCCTGGCTTACCGATCTCTGTAATCTAGATGCACCCCATCTCTACCTGGAATGTTGCCGGATGTTTCAGGCTTCTTCTTTATCTATTACTATACAGCTCATTACCAGTTTTCACTTTTTTCCTTTGTGGGCTGTTTTTCTCCTGGAATAGGAGAGAGAGAGACACACACAGGTATTACAGAAAAAGGAAGTGGGTGACACAGCTGTTACTTTTAGCATAGGTGGGAAGGTGTGACAGTGGGCAGTGCAGGTGATCAGTAGGATTAGTGCTGTTGAAAGTTGAGGTGGGTAACAGCACATGGGAAGATGTTGCACACAATGAGTGAGCATGAGTCTTGGGCGTTAGATACAGCAGAGAAAGAATGAGTTATAAGAGAGAAGCTGGTGTTTTATGGAAGAGTGGAGAAGCTCATTGACCTTATTACTAATCACTGTGCATTCCTCCAGATGGTTTGAGGCTGTTTAGAAACTGGCAGCAGTCTAGAAGCAGGCTGGCATGATCTGGTGTCTACTTCTGGTCCTGGGTGAAAAGTAAGTCCCACCTGTAACACCATCCCATCCAGCAGGACCTCCAGGTTCTTGCTCAGAGAGGCCCCAGGCAATGCTTGTCAGAAACCCAGAATGTTCAGGAGAACTGGGTTCAAATCCTGCCTTCTGTGGAATTTTTATTCAATAAATATCTGGAATTAAGAGTCTAATGACCATGAATAAGTTGTTGATTCAGGAAAACCCATCTGGTTCATTCATTCCCTTTAGGGAAGGAAACTGTCATCTGTTTCCAGTCTGGCTTACACATGACTCCAGACCCATAACAATGTAGTTGACTCTTAATTGCCCACTGGGCAGTTAGGGCGGCACGGTGGCTCAGTGGTTAGCACTGCTGCCCCACAATGCCAGGGACCCGGGTTCGATTCCTGCCTTGGGCGACTGTCTGTGTGGAGTTTGCACATTCTCCCCATGTCTACATGGGTTTCCTCTGGGTGCTCTGGTTTCCTCCTACAATCCAAATATGTGCAGGTCAGGTGAATTGGCCATTCTAAATTGCCCATAGTGTTAGGTGCATTACTCAGGAATAAATATAGGGTGGGGGAATGGGTCTGGGTGGGTTACTCTTCAGAGGGTCAGTGTGGACCTGTTGGGCCAAATGCCCTATTTCCATACACTAGGGAATCTAGGGATGGGCAATAAATGCTGCCTGGCCAGCGATGCCCTCATCCTGTGAATGAATAAAGATACCTGCCACACTGGCTAGCAGTTTCAAGTGGAATGACTCATTGCTGTCCTAGTAAGTCATACCTGTAGTGCCAGATGACCACTTATGTGCCTGATAGGTGCTAGATAGAAAGAACAAATTACAGCAGATGCTGGAATTTGTACTGAAAACAACAAATGCTGGAATTACAATGGGTCAGGCAGTATCCATGGAGATAGAGGAAGCTATGTTTCGAGTAAAGATGACTCTCTTGAAGAGTCTTCTAGACTGGATATGCAGGGCTTTCTCTCTAGTGTTGGTTTGTCCTGTGTATAATGGCATTTGTTCCCATACTAACTCCAAAATGGAAAGACTTTGCTTATGTGTCAGCAAACTTGGCTATGTTGCCCCCAGTCCCAATGTTCACTATCATTCTTATTTAGTGTGTGGGCGATTTGCTTAAATGCATATTTCCTTTTTTTATTTGCACGATTACTTCCTTGATATTTCATTGGGAACAACTTGAGCATGGCCAGTGCAGAAAAGTTAGAATTGCTGTATATTGTTTGGAGCTTAGAAAGAACATTGCTTAATTCCCTGATCCGAGCCATTAGTATGAATTGTTTAATTCTTTGGTGAACTGATTCTTATTATGCTGGAATTTCTCAAACAGTGGCAAGGAACCTGTGACAAGAATACCTGCTGCCAGACGTGGGGGAGGAAGTCTATGCTGCACCATAGTTCATGTTAAACTCCTGATAGAGTCACCACCGTAACTAATTAAAAGACTCCAATCGACTTACTGTCCTCTTTTTTTTTTTTCCCTTTCTTCCTGAATTGTGTTAAGATACAAGTGTCATGGATAAATGACATTTGTTCATGTGTGGATCTAGATAGTGTTATAAATTCTACTACAATGGTCATCATGTCTGAGACTGATCTTACCTATGTATTTTCAAGAAGAGATCCATCCACATTTGGGCATACAGAATGTAGGTGCACTGTAAACCTCTGACACCACTAATGATCATTAACTGACTGACATTGCTTTCTCAACCCATTAAATCTTGATCTGTATTTTTTTTTACCCTAAAGTATTAGTGTGAGGTCCATTTTTGCAAGGTAATCCTCTTGGCTCGTGAGTTATACTATGATGTTGGTTACTTGCAGATTGACATGGACTTTGATATGAAAATTTGTTAAATTGTTTCCTAGGTTATTCTCTGATAACCCACATCCCAGTTGGTGCAACAGATATCCAAGTAATTGAAAGAAAGAAATCTGATGATGTTTTGGGTATGTATAAAAGTATCTGAAGTTATCTATGTATTAGTTGCACAGGAGTTAGACTAAGTATTCAATTGTCTTTTCCTGAGTAATTAGTAACTGCAGTGAAATCCTCCAGATTCTAAGTTTTTAATAAATGGATACTCGTGGATGGTACCAGATGCTGGGAATTATCCATTGGAATCTTTGGTTTCCCAGGCAAATTCCTTGGAATTTGCTACATAAGGCTTTAAGAGTCCCAGTCTCCAGTCTATGCTGCTGAAACTATTATCTGGCCAACAAAAGGATGAGGTTTCTAAATTCTTGGAAGAGCGGGGTCGGATTAGAACAAGTCCACATGGATTTAATAAGGGGAGGTCGTGCCTGACAAACCTGTTGGAGTTCTTTGAAGAGGTGACAAGTAGGTTAGACCGGGGAAACCCAGTGGATGTGGTCTACCTAGACTTCCAAAAGGCCTTTGGTAAGGTGCCACACGGGAGGCTGCTGAGTAATGTGAGGGCCCATGGTGTTCGAGGTGAGCCACTGGTATGGATTGAGCATTGGCTGTCTGACAGAAGGCAGAGAGTTGGGATAAAATGGCAGCTGGTGACAAGCGGTGTCCTGCAGGGTTCAGTGTTGGGGCCGCAGCTGTTCACATTATATATTAATGATCTGGATGAAGGGACTGGGGGCATTCTAGCGAAGTTTGCCGATGATACGAAGTTAGATGGACAGGCAGGTAGTACTGAGGAAATGGGGAGGCTGTAGAAAGCGAATGCAATGTTGTCAATTATCTCAAGAGGGTTGGAATATAAAAGCACAGTTGTGCTACTGAGACTTTATAAAGCTCTGGTTAGGCCCCATTTGGAGTACTGTGTCCAGTTTTGGTCCCCACACCTCAGGAAGGACATACTGGCACTGGAGCCTATCCAGCAGAGATTCACACTGATGATCCCTGGAATGGTAGGTCTAACATGAGGAACGGCTGAGGATCCTGGGATTGTATTCATTGGAGTTTAGAAAATTAAGGAGAGATCTAATAGAAACTTACAAGATAATACATGGCTTGGAGAGGGTGGACACTTGGAAATTGTTTCCATTCGGCGAGGAGACTAGGACCCTTAGAATTAGAGGGGGTAAATACAGAACAGAAATGCGGAGACATTTCTTCAGCCAGAGAGTGGTGGGCCTGTAGAATTCATTGCCACAGAGTGCAGTGGAGGCTGGGACGCTAAATGTCTTCAAGGCAGAGATTGATAAATTCTTGATGTCACAAGGAATTAAGGGCTACGGGGAGAATGCGGGTAAGTGGAGTTGAAATGCCCATCAGCCATGATTGAATGGCGGAGTGGACTCAAAGGGCCGAATGGCCTTCCTTCTGCTCCTATGTCTTATGGTCTTACGGTCTTAAAACATTCCTAATCATTGACTCCCATATGATAGTTCTTTAGGAAATTCTGTCATTATTGTTGTTTATCTCCCCTCAAAATAGAATAGAGGATGAGCATTAACACTGAAAGCCTCTGTTCCTATGTCATCACTCGTAACAGTTTGTTCTTTCAAAATATGTGGCTTGCTACCCTTTCTAAAGACAGGATCATTTCACCCATACATAGTCGTTCAGGTTCCAGTGAATCTTGCATTATAATTTCTAGGTTTGGTATTGTGTTTTTCTATTAAATCTGAAGCCATGGCAGTGACCTCCTGGGGAACAAATGAGTTTTATTTGTGCTTTTGTCTACCCTTCAGCTGTTGCAGATGAATCTGGAAACTTCTTTGTGAATGGCAATTTAAAAGTGGAAGGTCCGAGAAACTTTCACCTTGCAGGCACCATTTTTAAATATAGGAGACCCATGGATGTGCATGAAACTGGTATTGAATACATTGTGGCTCAAGGACCGACTGATCTGGGAGTTAATATTCTGGTAAAACCTCCATTTTTTTTTAACGCAAAATTTGTATTCATCAAAGTTTCTGCAGATTTATGAACCTCCAGTAACAATAGCAGTATAACTTTTAAAATGCTAAACTTTCCATTGAAACAACAAAATATGCTGTTTTTGAATGTGCTGAATAAGTGCCGATCATAATGGCAGATGTATCCAAAGTTTCTTTCATGGTTTTGTGCAAACAAAAGCTTGTATTCTAGATACAATAAATTGTTAACGAGGTCACATTGTGAATAACTGTTTGCTCACACTTCTCAACCATCTGAGGAAAAATTAAAATAGAATAGGCCATATGGTTCCTAGAGCTTGTTCTGATCATGTCTGAGCTCTGTTTTCACCCATCTCCCACATCCCATATCCCTCAGCGCTCTGAGGGATCAAAACTCTGTCTATAGATCTGAACACATCTGAATATGTTGAACATATGAGCATCCATAAACTGTCTGGGCTAGACAATTCCAGTGATTCTTAAGAGTGAAAAAACTTCTCACCTCTGTACTGAATTGTTGTCTTATCCTGAGACTGTGCCCCTGTTTTGTTTTCCCCAGCCGAGAAATCTCTCTCATCCTATTAAACCCTTTTGGAATGTTGTATATTCTACTGAGATCACCACCTCTCCCTTTTTTTTTCTAAATTTTTGGAGAATGTAGACCCAATTTGGTCTGCCTCTCAACCCACAACAACCTTCTCCATGCAGAAAACAAAGTACCACAGGTGTGCTCTCAAGTCCTATACATTGTAGAAAGACTTTCTCATTCTTGACCTTCAACCCTTTGTAATAAAGCCAACGTAGTAGTGGCCTTCCAAATTGCTTGCTGTACCTGCACAGTAATTTCCTGTGTTCCTTGTACTAGTACACCCAAATTTCTCTGAACATTTAAGCGGTTTCACTCACCTTGAAATTTTTTTATTCTTACTAACAAAATGAATAACCCGATTAACATCGAAGTAACATTCACGCCACACAAGTATCGGGCAATGAAAATCTCCGACAAGAGAAAATCCAGCTACTGCCCCTTGACATCAATGGCATTATCATCACTGGATTTCCCACTATCAACACTGAGGTTACCGTTGATCAGAAACTGAACTGGACTAACCATATAAATACTGTAGCTATAAGAGCAGGTCAGAGGCGAGGAAACCTGCAGCGAGTAACTCTCCTTACAACTCTCTCAAGCCTGTTCACCATCTACAAAGCACAAGTCAGGAATGTGATGGAATATTCACTGCTTACCTGGATTAATGCATCTCCAACACTGAAGATAGCATCCCCGATAAAAGCAGCCATTCGCCATCTATGACATTCAATCCCTGTAGTACCATAGCACAGTGGCAGCAAATGTGTGTCAGTTCTGCTATAACACATGTTCCTTCACACAAATTGGCTTTAACGTGAGTGAAGAATTTAGACCATTATTTGTAGAACACAAACTTTCCTTACCTGTATTGAATATAACATGATTCCGGCCCCATTAGGTTATATGATGCAGCTATTGCTTGATTTACCTATAACGCGAGATTACACTAGGACGGAACTATCATGTTACATCAGAAGTAACCATACAAGATGTATTGTAGTAACTCACCATGCCACCTTTGACAGAACCTTCCAAAATTTGACTTCTACCACATAGAAAGACATGAGTGATTAAATGTATAGGTAAAAACAATGACTGCAGATGCTGGAAACCAGAGTTTAGATTAGAGTGGTGCTGGAAAAGCACAAGTTCAGGCAGCATCTGAGGAGCAGTAAAATCGTCGTTTCGGGCAAAAGCCCTTCATCAGGAATACAGGCAGAGTGCCTGAAGGGTGGAGAGATCAATGAGAGGAGGGTGGGGGTGGGGAGAAAGTAGCATAGAGTACAATAGGTGAGTGGGGGAGGGGATGAAGGTGAGAGGTTAGGGAGGAGTGTGGAGTGGATAGGTGGAAAGGAAGATAGGCAGGTAAGACAAGTCATGGGGACAGTGCTGAGCTGGAAGTTTTGGAGCTGGTGTGAGGTGGGGGAAAGGGAAATGAGGAAACTGGTGAAGTCCACATTGATGCCCTGGGGTTGAAGTGTTCCGAGGCGGAAGATGAAGATTTCTTCGTCCAGGCGTTGGGTGGTGAGGGAGTGGCAGTGGAGGGAGCGGCAGTGAAGGAAGCCCAGGACCTTCATGTCCTCAGCTGAGTAGGAGGGGGAGTTGAAATGTTGGGCCACAGGTGGTGTGGTTGATGTTCCCTAAAGCGCTCTACTAGGAGGCATCCAGTCTCCCCAATGTAGAGGAGACCGCATCGGGAGCTGTGGATGTGCAGGTAAAACTTTGGATGTGCATTACAACCTGCAAGTTCCGTTACAAACTACAGACTATCTTGACTTGGAACTATATCACTGTTCTTTCACTGTTAGTGTCAAAATCTTGGCAATTCCTTAAATGCGCACTCTCTGGGCCCCAAACATTGCAGTAGCTCAAGAAGGCAGTGCATCACCACCTTCTGTAGGACAATTAGAAAAAACATGAATGCTGGTCCGAGTCAGTGATGTTCACTACTTCTGAACGAATAAATACATGATTTAAAAGGTAACTGTATGTCTTTCATTTAAATACCCAACTAACGATAACACAAAATGAGATTAATATTGTTTAAATAATTGTCTAAATTATTTTGGATCAGGAATTGAATGTCCCATACACCATCATGTTTAAAAGCCATGGACATTTTGGGTGAAGGGTACAGCCCACAAATATGTCCAGGGGTGTCTGGTTTAGAAATAAGGTTGCTTCTGGAACTGAATTTCCTGACTAGACCTGATCTAATGCCACGTACATCTGATATACAACAGAGATTTCTCAAAGTCTGGATTGCCCTGAGGGACAGGATGGTTGTTGGAGGTTCCTGGTTACAGATGTTTCAATAAGATTAGGGAGAGTGGTAAAAAAGGAGGGGGGTGGCGTTGCTAATTAGAAATGGTATAACGGCTGCAGAAAGGCAGTTCGAGGGGGAATCTGCCTTTTGGAGGTAGTATGGGCTGAAGTCCGAAATAATAGGTAAGAAGTAGTCACCTTGTTGGGTGTTTACTATAGGTCCCCCAATAGCAGCAGAGATGTGGAGAAACAGATTGGGAAACAGATTTTGGAAAGGTGCAGAAGCCACAGGGTAGTAGTCATGGGCAATTTCAACTTCCCAAATATTGATTGGAAGCTCTTTAGATCAAGTAGATTGGACGGGGCAGTGTTTGTGCAGTGTCCAGGAAGCTTTTCTAACTTAGTATGTAGATTGTCCGACCAGAGGGGAGGCCATATTGGATTTTGTACTTAGTATCGAACCGGGACAAGTGATGGGCTTGTTAGTGGGTGAACATTTTGGTGATGGTGACCACAATTCTGACTTTCACCCTGGTTATGGAGAGAGATAGGTGCATGCAGCAGGGTAGATTTTACAATTGGGGGAAGGGCAAATACGATGCTGTAAGACAGGATCTGAGGAACATAAGTGGGGAGCATTGGCTGTCGGGTAAGGATGTCGTGGAAATGTGGAACTTTTTCAAGGAACAGATACGACGTGTCCTTGATATGTATGTACCTGTCAGGCAGGAAAGAGATGGTTGTGTGAGGGAACCTTGGTTGACGAGGGAGATTGAATGTCTTGTAAGGAGGAAGAAGGAGGCTTACATAAGGTTGAGGAAACAAGGATCAGACAGAGCATTGGAGGGATACAGGATAGCCAGAAGGGACCTGAAGAAAGGGATTAGGAGAGCCAAGAGAGGGCATGAAAAACCTTTGGCTGATGCCATTGTCAAAAGATGTTCCCTAGTCATTGGCTCTCTTTCTTGCAACTATCAGAGTCTGTCTGACCCAGGCAATTCTCAACCTGGTTTAATATTTGATTCGAAGATGAGCTTCTGACCACACATCTGTATCATCTCTCAAAGTCCATATCCACCCCCATACCGTTGCCCAATATCTTCTCAGAATTGGCCCAGCAGTGGAAAATGGTGCGTAAAGAGTGACATCTTCAACATTGGTAGGATCTGGTGTGCACAGCGGCAAGGTGGTGGAGGAAGCATGGCGGCACAGGCATTGTTGATGGTGAGCTGGCTCAGGATTGATGGACTCTCTCAGCTATATATTAGTTCTTATTCTTAAAATTATTTAAAATAGTGCCAGATTGTGACGACAGTGGAAATACTGTAAAATACACATGACAATAAAATCAACCATCTCTCCCTCCTTCCCTCCCTCCCTCCCTCCATCAATCCATCCATCCAACTCCTCATTTAAGTTTCTGTTGCCTTACATTTGACTACTGCACCACATTCCTGGCTGGCTCCCAAGTTAAGCATTAAAATATTCCAAGCCTTGTGGTCCATCTTCTAACTCTCACCAATTTCCATTTAATTAGACCACCCACGTGCTCCTACATGGTTAGCTCCTTGTTAACTAACACTTGATTTTCATGATTTGGAGGTGCCGCTGTTGGACTGGGGTGTACAAAGTTAAAAATCTCGCAACACCAGGTGATAGTCCAACAGGTTTATTAGCAGCACTGGCTTTCAGAGAGCTGCTCCTTCACAACCATCTGATGAAGGAGCAGCGCTCAGAAAGCTAGTGCTTCTAAATAAACCTGTTGGACAATAACCTGGTGTCGTGTGATTTTTAACTTGATTTTCAAATTCTCATCCTTTATTTTCATGCTATTATCCTTCCCTATTTTGGTAATCTTGTCCAACCCTTAGAGATATCTCCAATTTTGGCCTCTTGAGCATCCTCATATGTAAGCAAAATACTATTTTAAACACATCTCTTTGATCAATTGCCCCTAATATTTCCTTAGGTAACCCAAATTAAATTTTATTTGATATTGCTCCATCAAGTTCTTTGGAACAGTTTATTACTTTGAATGCAAGTTGTTCCAGTTGTTGTTGTAGCAAGTGCAATTACTTTTGCATAGCACGTTCCTACAAATAAGAAATGACCAAGTTACCTGGTTTGAGGTATTAGCTGAGACACAAATGTTAGCGAAGACATTGTGAAAATTTCCCCCATCAAACAGTGGAGTGGCACCTTTTAAACATCAGCTCTGGCTTAGTTGGTGGCACTTTTGCCTGAGTCAGAAGTTTGTGGGTTCTAGTCCCATTACTGGATTTGAGCACTAAATCAAAACTGATATTCCAGTGCAGTTCTGCCGTGCTTGCTATACTGTTGGAGGTGCTGTCTTTTGGATGAGGTGCTAAACTGAGGCATTTCCTGCTATCTTGAATGCGGAATACAGGGTTAATGGTAGGGTTCTTAGTGAGGTGGAGGAACAGAGGGATCTTGGGGTCTGTGTTCATAGGTCTTTGAAAGTTGCCACTCAGGTGGGTAGAGCTTGTAAGAAGGCCTATGGTGTATTAGCATTGGTTAGCAGAGGGATTGAATTCAAGAGTCTTGAAGTGATGTTGCAACTGTACAGGACTTTGTTTAGGCCACATTTGGAGTACTGTGTGCAGTTCTGGTCGCTTCACTTTAGGAAAGATGTGGAAGCTTTGGAGAGGGTGCAGAGAAGATTTACCAGGATGTTGCCTGGAATGGAGAATAGGTCGTACTAGGATAGGTTGAGAGTGCTAGGCCTTTTCTCATTGTAACGGCGAAGGATGAGGGGTGACTTGATAGAGGTTTATAAAATGATCAGAGGAATAGATAGTAGACAGTCAGAAACTTTTTCCCTGTGTACAACAGTGTTACAAGGGGACATAACTTCCACCCTTCATCTTAAATTTATTAGATTACTAGATTACATTACAGTGTGGAAACAGGCCCTTCGGCCCACACTGACACGCTGAAGCGCAACCCACCCCTACCCCTATATTTACCCATTACCTAACTCTATGGGCAATTTAGCATAGCCAATTCACCTAACCTGCACATCTTTAGACTGTGGGAGGAAACCGGAGCACCCGGAGGAAACCCACGCAGACATGGGGAGAATGTGTAAACTCCACACAGTCAGTCGCCTGAGGCAGGAATTGAACCTGGGTCTCAGGCGCTGTGAGGCAGCAGTGCTAACCACTGAGCCACCATGCCGCCCTCTTATAGGCGGGATGTCAGGGGTAGGTTCTTTACCCAGAGAGTGGTGGGGGCATGGAATGCGCTGCTTGTGGAAGCAGCACAGTCAGAATCATTGGCGACCTTTAAGCAGCAATTGGATAGGTATGTGGATGGGTGCTTAAGCTCGGACAAATGTTTGGCACAACATCGTATTGTATTGTTCTATGTTCTAATTCTGCTGTTTGGACTGGACTTTACAGGGCAATTTTACATGTTGTCAGGCGAATGCCAGTTCGTAGATATTATGAAAATGTTTGGCTTGGGCCACAGGTGTTTCTAGAGTAGAAGCCTTCAGGACACAGCCAGGACAGTGTTAAGTCTGTAAACTTTGCAGTATGTAGTCTCTTCAGCCATTTCTTGATATCACATGGAGTGAATTGAATTGACTGAAGACTGTTATCTGTGATGCAGCATCTCAGGAGGAGGCTTAGATAGATCATCCACTTGGTATTTTTGCCTCAAGGTTGTTGCAAACCCTTTAGCTTTGTTTCACACTGATCTACTGGTTTTCCATCACTGAGGATGGAATACTTAAGTTTTTTTTTTAATTTTAGTTGGTTGTTTAATAATCTACAACGGTTCACAGGATGTGGCAGGATAACAGAGTAAAGATCTATTCTGTTGGTGAAATTATTTAGCTCTTGTCTATCATGTGCTGCTTCTGTTGTTTGGCCTGTAAGTAGTCATGTGTTGTATCTTCATCAGGTTGTCATTTTAGATATACTTAGTGCTATTCTTGGTGTGCATTCTTGCAC
The DNA here is from genome assembly GCF_004010195.1 of Chiloscyllium plagiosum. NCBI lineage: Eukaryota > Metazoa > Chordata > Chondrichthyes > Orectolobiformes > Hemiscylliidae > Chiloscyllium > Chiloscyllium plagiosum. Next base: position 47,108,327 of record NC_057739.1, read on the forward strand.
TCTTCTTTGAACAAGGCTTGATCCCCTGGCTTCTGGCAATAGTAGAGCAGAGATGTGCCAGGCCATGAAGCTCCATTTTGTGCTTGAACACAGTTCTGCCTCTGATAGCCCATGACATAACGTGGATGCACACCTTGGTGACTGTCTGTCTCATATCTTCAAAAGCCTTTTCTGTTCTACAAGGGCCCCAGAAATGGGTGCAGGAGTAGACCATAGACATCAAGCTTGCTCCATCATTCAGTATGATCATGGCTGAGCTAATTCATTAACTCCACTTTCCTTAAGGACCAAGCATCTGTCTTTCCCAGCCTTAAATACCTGCAATAATGGAGACTCCACAGTCCTCTGAGAGAATCCCAAAGATTTGCAGCCCTGTAATTAAGGGAATTTCTCATTGAGTTCTAAATGATTAGCCCTTTATCATGAAACTGTTCCATTGTATCTTAGATTCCCCAACCAGTGGAATCAGCTGTTCAGCATCTACTCTATCAAATCCTTCAGATCCATGTACTTCTCCATGAAATCACCACAATTCTCCTAAACTGCATAGAATGTAGACCCAATTTTCTTAGGCTACCATCTTCATCACAGGAACCAATTTACTGAACCTTCACAGTACTGTCTCCAACCATAGGATCCCTACAGTGTGGAAATAGGCCATTCAGACCACAAAGTCCACACCAACCTTCCAAGGAGCATCCCACCCAATCCCTGTAACCCTGCACTTTCCAGGGCTAATTCACTTAAACTGCATATCCCTGGGGCATATGGGCAATTTACCACTGTCAATCTATCTAACCACATCTTTGGAGTGTGGGAGGAAACCAGAGCAGCCGGAGCAAACCCACACAGACACTGGGAGATTGTGCAAGCTCCACACCCAATCGGCTGAGGGTGGAATCGAACCTCAGTCAGCAGTGCTAACCACTGGGCCACTATGCTGCCAATGTAAGTAATTTTAAATGTGGAGGCTAAAATCACAGTTATGATACTCCATAACTGATCACCAAAACTCTGAAGAATTGTAACTTGCCTATTCCTGTACTCCAGTCTCTTTTAATAAATGTTAACATTTAATTGGTTTTTCCAATTGTTTGTTGAACCTGCATGCTAATTATCTCCATAAACAGGTATGTGGGAATGTAAGAAAGACAGTACATTAATTATGGATGACTTTAACCTTCATGTAGACTGAAAAAATCATGAGCAAAGATAGCCATAAAAAAGAAATAACTCCACTGTCATGAGAGAAAATGTGCTTTGGAAAGTAATGGGGCTGAAATCTGATAAGACCCTTTGAACCTGTTGGGCTGCTTTCCTAGAATTTTAAATGAAGTATCTACAGAAATAGTGGATGCACTGGTAGTACTATTTCAAGAATCCCTAGCTTCTGCCAAAGTCCCAGAGGTACCAATATAAAACCTTTAAAAACAAGTACTGTAGGGAAAAATGTTAGAATCTGTTACAAAGGATGTAAAAGCAGAACATTTAGAAATACCTAAATGCATAATATAATCCAGCAGAGTCAGTGTGGCTTCACGAAGGCTAAATGATACCTAACAAACTTTTATCAAAACTTTATAAGTTGGCGGCAAGCAGGGTAGATAAAGGGGATCTGCTAAATGTGATATATTTCAATTTCTAAAATGTGTTTGACAAAGTCTTACACATAAAGCTTCATAAGACAAGTGCTCATAGGGTTGAACAGTATATTAATATGGATAGAAGATAGCTAACTATTAGTGTGTTGGGATAAATAGGGCATATGCAGGGCAGAGTGCCACAGGGATCAGTGCTTGGGCTAAAATTTATTTATAAATGATTGACTAGTGTGATGGAAGTGATTGTACTGTTGCCAAGTTTATGGATGTCATGACAGATGGGAAGGCAAATAGTGAGGGTGACAGTTCTACAGATGGATAAACAAGTTAAATGAGTGGACAAGCTTGGCAGATGGAATATAATGTGAGAAAATTCCTCATACGTGAGAAATAAAAGAACGATCAGGGAGAAGATAGGGCCAATCAGGGATAACAGAGGGAACTTGTGCATGGAGTCTGAGCAGATAGGGGAAGTCCGAAATGAGTTTTTTGCTTCATTTTTCACCAAGGAAAGGGACCTTGTTGTGAAAACTTAGGACCTGGGAGACAGGCTTGACCAGGTCAAGATTGATGATGTTGATGTGCTGGAAATTTTGGAAAATATTAAGATTGATAAGTCCCCAGGGCCAGACCAGATTTATCATAGGCTACTCCAGGAAGCAAGATAGGGGGTTGCTAAGCTGCTGGTGAGGATATTTGCCTCCTCACACTCCACGGGAGTTGTACCGGAGGATTGGAAGGAGGCAAATGTTGTTCCTCTTTTCAAGAAGGGCAATAGGGAAATCCCTGGCAATTACAGACCAGTCAATCTTGTGTCTGTGGTCAGCAAAGTTGTGGAAAGAATTCTGAGGGATAGGATTTGACTATTTGGCAAAACATAGTATGATTAAAAGCAGTCAGCATGGCTTTGAGGGGCAGCTCATGCCTTCAAACCTTTATTGAGTTCTTTGAGAAGGTGACAAGACAGGGCGATGAAGGTCGAGCAGTGGATGTGGTGTATATGGAGTTCAGCAAGGCATTTTGATAGGATTCCCCATGGTAGGCTCATTCATAAAGTCAGGAAGTATGGGATACAGGGAGATTTGGCTATCTGGATTCAGAATTGGCTGGTTGACAGAGGGCAGAGAGTGGTTGTAGATGGAAAGTATTCTGCCTGGAAGTCAGTGTTGAGTGGGATCCCGCAGGGCTCTGTTCTTGGGCCTGTGCTCTTTGTAGTTTTTTTAAATGACTTGGTTGAGGGGTGGGTTAGTAAATTTTTGCAGATGACACAAAGGTTGGTCGATAGTATAGAGGGCTACTGCAGGCTGCAGTGCAACATAGACAGGATGCAGAGCTGGGCTGAGAAATGGCAGATGGAGTTCAACCTGGATAAATGCGAAGTGATGCATTTGGGAAGGTCGAACACGAATGCTGAATATTGGATTAAAGACCGGATTCTAGGTAGTGTGGAGGAGCAGAGGGATCTGGGTGTGAAGGTACATAGATCCCTCAAAGTTGCCACCCAAGTGGATAGGGTTGTTAAGAAAGCATATGGTGTTTTGGCTTTCATTAACAGGGGGATCGAGTTTGAGATGCGAGGTTTTGCTACAGCTCTACAAGCCCCTGGTGAAATCACTCTTGGAATATTGTGTCCAGTTCTGGTCGTCCTACTGTAGGAAAGATATCGAGGCTTTGGAGAGGGTGCAAAGAAGGGTTACCAGGATGCTGCCTGGACTGGAGGGCTTGCCTTATGATGAAAGGCTGAATAAGCTCTGACTCTTCTCTCTGGAGAGATGGAAGAGAGGAGACCTAATCGAGGTATACAAGCTAATGAGTGGAATGGATAGTCAATAGCCAGAGACTTTCCCCAGGGCAGGATTGACTGGTACAAGGGGTCATAGTTTGAAGATATTAGGAGGAAGGTATAAAGGAGACATCAGAGGTAGGTTCTTTACGCAAAGAGTTGTGAATGCTTGGAATGCGTTGCAAGCTGTGGTGTTGGAAGCAGAGTCCTTGGGGACATTTAAGCGACTGCTGGACATGCACATGGATAGCAATGAGTTGAGGGGTACATAGGTTAAGTTATTATATTTTACATTAGGATTAAACCTCAGCACAACATGGGCCAAAGGGCCTGTTCTATGCTGTACTTTTCTATGTTTCTAAAATGTGAGGCTATGCACTTTGATAGCAAGAATGGAAGAGCTAAATGTTTAAATGGGGAAGTCTTAGATTTTAAACTTTTATTTACAAGATTTTTTTATTGGTTAGATTTTTGTTGTCATGTGTACTCCAGTATAGGAATAATGGTGCAGGTGTTGGACAGGGGTGGGCAAGGTCAGAAGTCTAATTACACCAGGTTATAGTCCAATAGGTTTATATGAAATCATAAGCTTTCAGAGCATTGTCCCTTCGTCAGTGAGAGAGAAGCACAGAGACACAGATGTTATAGGCAGGAAGATCAAAAGATAATACAAATGTGGAGTGCTGACAAGCCGACTAAAAGGTCTCTCAGATAATCAAGAGTGTCAGATGGTGTGAGTAAAGTGTCAACAGCTGAATAACAAAACAGGGGAATTCACCAGGCAAATAAGGCTCTGGGAATTTTTCCAGAAACACCAAGATATAAGGAGCGAGCCCAATGAGTCAACCAACAAAACTGGAACTGTCGATAGAGATCCGCAGTGCAGCAACCAAAGAGAATCGAATTGGTCCCCTCTGGAAGGCTGCTGCCCTCGGCTCAAGCTGTGAGGACATGCGTTAACGCCAGATTCATCAGCTGTGCTCAAGGAAGTGCAGGATGCCACCCCAAGCACAATGTAATAGTATCTAAGCTCTCAAGATCAGTTATAACATCGTCATCAAATTAGCAAACAAAGGAGGAGCAATCATCATACAGAATAGAACAGACGACTGCTAAGAGGTGTACTGACAACTGAACAACCAGTAACATTTATAGACAGCTACCTGCCAATCCAAACAAAAAACACACCTGTCAACTCAAAAGACTAATAGATAGCTTTGATCTAGACCTTCAAAGTATCCTATTCCCTCTTATCCCACTTACCTCTCGCATAGAAGACTTCTACTGCCTTCCGAAGATGCACAAAGCCAACACATTTGGACAACCAATCGTATCAGGCAGTGGGACCCCGTGTGAGAACCTCTTTGACTATGTTGAGGGCATCTTGAAACCCATAGCACAAGGAACCCCCAACTACTGTCACTTCACTGCGGACTTAAATTAGATTCTCTACAGTGTGGAAACAGGCTCTTTGGTCCAACAAGTCCATACCAACCCTCCAAAGAGTAACCCTCCAAAGAGTAACCCACCCAGACCCATTTCCCTCTGACTAATGCACCTAACACACTCTTGTCAGTTTAGCATGGCCAATTCATCTGATCTGCATAGCTTTGGAATGTGGGAGGAAACCAGAGCGGCCGGAGGAAACCCATGTAAACACGGAGAGTGTGCAAACTCCGCCCAAGACAGTCACCCAAGGCTGAAATCAAACATGGGTCCCTGGGATGTGAGGCAGCAGTGCTAACCACTGAGCCACCGTGTCATTCCTTCTTACAGAAACTCAGAACCCATGGACCATTCGAACCAGAAACATTACTCGTCAGCAGATGTTTTGGCACGCTACACCAACATTCCCTAGATGCTTCATTGCTGCAACAGCCTCTATACTCCACACCAAAAACTCTCAATTTTCAGCTGCCGTCCTACAACTCATTTGCTTCATGCTTGACCATAGTGTCATCACTTTCAACAACCGGTTATTTATTCAGACACATGATGCACCAGTTGAAGCAAGATTTCTTTGCACAGGACCTCTGACTAACGCAGTATACCAGATATGTCAACAATATTTTCTTCCTTTGGACTCACGACGAGGAATCACTGAAACAATTGCATAGCAATATAAACCAGTTTCATCGCACGATCAGACTTGCCATGGATTACACATCAGAATAAGTCTCATTCTTGGACATGCACATCTCCATCAAGGACAGACATCTCTGTACCTCATTCTACAGCAAGCCTAGGGATAGCCTCACAAAGCTGCACTTCCCCAGCTTCCACCCTAAACATGTTAAAAAAGCTATTCCCTACAGATAAGTCCTGCACATAGGATCTGCTCAGATGAGGAGGAACACTACTGACACCTAAAGATTTTGAAGGATGTCCTCATAAGAACGGGATATGGTGCTCAATTCATTGCCAGCTCCAATGTGCCACAGTGACAAACTGCAATGACTTCCTCAGAAGGCAAACCCAGGATACAACTGAGTGCCCTTCGTCATCCAGTACTTCCCCAGAGCGGAGAAAGTATGCCATGTTTGCAGCCTTCAACCTGAAGGTTGCTGCACAGGTGGATAGAGTGGTCAAGAAGGCATATAGTATGCTTGCCTTCATTGTATGGGGTATTGAGCATAAGAGCTGGCAAGTCATGTTAAAATTGAACAAGACATTGGTTCGGCCGCATTTAGAATACTGTGTACAGTTCTGGGCGCCACATTACCAAGAGGGACACTTTGGAGAGGGGGCAGAGAAGGTTTACGAGGATGTTGCCTGGTATGGAAGGTGCTAGTTATGAAGAGAGGTTGAGTAGGTTAGATTTTTTTCACTAGAAAAAAAGAGATTGAGGGGGGGACCTGATTGAGGTTTACAAAATCCTGAAGTGTATAGACAGGGTGGATAGAGACAAGCTTTTTCCCAGGGTGAAGGATTCCATAACGAGAGGTCATGCTTTCAAAGTGAGAGGTGGAAAGTTGAAGGGGGATACACTCGGTAAGTACTTCAGAGAGTGGTGGGCGTTTGGGACATGTTGCCAGCAGAGGTGGTAGAGGCAGGCATGGTAGATTCATTTAAGATGTGTCTGGTCTGATGCATGAGTAGGAGGGAAGCAGAGGGATACAGATGCTTAGGAATTGACCAACAGGTTTAGACAGTACATTTGGATCGGCTCAGGCTTGGAGGGCCAAAGGGCCTGTTCCTGGGCTGTAAATTTTCTTTGTTCTTTATCATATTATTCTATCATTTTAGTTTTTCTCCAGCACCACTTTACTTTTAATATTTGTAATTATTTCTCTGTCTCATTTAATCGGGTTATAGGTGATCCCTTCACTTGTTACTCAGCTGTTGACACTTTACTCACAGTCTGATACTCTTTATCACCTGCAGAGACCGATTATTCAGCCTGTTGATTCTCCTCTCACACTCAATTTGTATGATCTTTTGATATCTTTGCCTATAAATTCTGTGCCTCTCTTCACATTAAGGGACAATGCTCTGAAAGCTTGTGATTTTCACTAAACCCGTTGGACTATAACCTAGTGTTGTCTGACTTCGAACCCAGTATAGAAAAACAGGAGTGCGGTGAAAAGTATAGAAGTTTTTTGGCAGAGATTAGATTCCCTTCAGTGTGGAAACAGGCCCTTCAGCCCAACAAGTCCACACCAAAAGTTACCATTCTAGAGGATCTCAGTGCATAAATCACAAAACTCTAGCGTTCATGTTCAGATAATTGGACTGCTAGCCATTATTTCAAAGGGAATGGAGTAAAAACAGGACACGTTTGTTAAACTATACGAGGGACTGGTGAGACTACACCTGGAATATGATATACAGTTTTGGACCCCTAATATAAAGAAAGATATACTCTCATTGGAGGCAGTCCAGAGAACGTTCATGAGATTGATTTTGAATATGGAGGGATTTTCCATGAGAAGAGGTTGATATAAGTTAAGATTGTATCCATTGGTTGAAAAGAATGATTGAAAGGCAACCTTATTTTAAAGCATATGAATCTTCAGGGGTGTGACAGGGTAGATGGAAGGAGGTGGATCCTCTTGTGGGAGAATATAGAACCAGAGGACTTAATCTAAGTAAGGGATGGGCCATTTGAGATAGACAAGGAGGAATGCCTTCTAAGAGTAATGCATCTGTGGAATTCTTTATCACTGAGCTGTGGAGGCTATTTCATTGAGTGTATTCAAGACTGTGATAAACACATCCTTAATAAGAGGGAATCGAGAGTGGTGGGGGTAAAGCAGGAAAGTCGATTGGAGTTGTGAACAAGATGATTATTTGGCAAATTCATGGCACATGTAATACAGTGTGGATAAATATGATGTATCCACTTTGAAAGTCAAAACAGGAAGGCAGATTATTAGCTGATTATAAATTGAGAGGGAATGTGCAATGAGACCTGGGTATTCTCGTACACCAGTCACAGAAGATAAACATGCAAGAGCAGCATCTGATCAAAGAGGCAAATAAAGTGGTGCTGGAGAAAAACTAAATGATAGAATAACATGAAAAAGAACAAAGAAAATTTACAGCCCAGGAACAGGCCCTTTGGCCTGTTAAAATGTTGCCTTTTATATATCTGGAATAAGGTGGGTGAACTTGCAGCATGAGTTGGTGCCTGGGATTTCAAGGTTGTGGCCATTTGACATGGCTGGATGAGGAATAGGAATTGTTGTTGCAGATTCTGGGATTTAGATGTTTCAGCAAGAACGGAGAAGATGGTAAAAAATGTGGGATGTGGTATTGTTAATCAAGGGTAGTATTACAGCAGCTGAGAATGTTTGGGAACTCATCTACTGAGGTAACTTGGGCTAAGATTAGGAACAGGAAAGAAGTCACCCTGTTGGGAGTTTTCTATAGGCCTCCGAATTGTTCCAGGGATGTAGAGGAAAGAGTAGCAAAGTTGATTCTTGATAGGAGCAAGAGTAACATGGTAGTTGTTATGGGGGACATTAACTTCCCCAATATTGACTGAAAATACTATAGTTCAAGTAGTTTAGGTGGGTCAGTTTTTATTCAATGTGTGCAGGAGGGTTTTCTGACACAGTAAGTAGAAATGCCGACAAGGGTTGAGGCCATATTGGATTTGGTACTGGGTGTTAGATTTGGAGATAGATGAGCACTTTGGCAATAGTGACCACAATTCGGTTATGTTTACAATAACAATGGGCAAAGAAAGAGGTATAACTGGAGGAAAGGCAATTATGTGATTAGGCAAGATTTTAGATGCATAGGATGTGGAAGGAAACTGCAGAGAATGGACAGACTTGAAATGTGGAGCTTCTTCAAGGAACAGCTACTGTGGGTCCTTGATAAGTCTATACCTATCAGGCAGGGAGATAATTGTTGAGAGAGGGAGCCATGGTTTACGAAAGAAGTTGAAGCTCTTGTCAAGAGAAAGAAGAAGGCTTATGTGAGGATGAAGCATGAAGGCTTAGTTAGGGGGCTTGAGAGTTATAAGTTAGCCAGATCTAAAGAGAGAGCTAAGAAGAGCCAGGAGGGGACATGAGAAGTTGTAGGATCAAGGAAAACCCCAAGGCCTTCTACCAGAAAATCCGGGATAAAAGAATGACTAGAGTAAGATTAGGGCCAATCAAAGACAGTCGTGGGAAGTTGTGTGTTGAATCTGAGGACCTCAGAAGCGCTTAAAGAATACTTTTCGTCAGTATGCCCTTTTCCAATGTGAAATGTTAGTGAGAATACAGAGATACAGGTTGCTAGATTAGATGGGATTGATGCTGACAGTTTAGGTTTTAGCAATTTTGGAAGATTTGAAAATACACAAGACCCCTGGAACGGGTGGGATGTATCCTTTGATTCTCTGGGAAGCCAGGGAGGAGATTGCAGAGCCTTTGGCTTTGATCTTTGTCATCATTGTTGACAGGAATAGTGCCAGAAGACTGGAGGATAGCAAATGTTGTTCCCTTGTTTAAGAAGGGGAGTCAGGACAATCCTGGTGATTATACGCCAGTGAACCTTACTTTGGTTGTGGGGAAGGTCTTGGAAAAAGATGAGAGGATTGATAATCATCTGGAAAGAAATAATTTGATTAGGGATAGTCAACATGGTTTTGTGAAGGGTATGTCGTGCCTAACTCACCTTATTGAGTTCTTTTGAGAAGGTGACACAACCGGTGGCTGAAGGTAAAGTGGTTGATGTGTTGTATTCAGTAAGGCGTTTGATAAGGTTCCACGTGGTAGGCTATTGCACAAAATATGAAGTTTAGGGATTGAAGGTGATTTAGCTGTTTGGATCCGAAATTGACGAGCTGAAAGAAGGCAGAGTGGTGGTTGATTGGGAATGTTCACCCTGGAGCTCAGTTACTAGTAGTGTGCCGCAGAGGTCTGTTTTGGGGCCATTGCTGTTCATTTTTATAATTGATCTGGATGCAGGTATAGAAGGATGAGCTTGGCAATTTGCGGATGACACTAATGTAGGCAGAGTTGTGGATAGTGCTGAAGAATGTTGTAGGTTACTGAGGAACATAGCAAAGATGCAGAGCTGGGCTGAGGTGGCAAATGGAGTTTAATGCGGAAAAGCGTGAGGTAGTTCATTTCGGAAGAAGTAACCGGAATGCAGAGTACTGGGCTAACGGTAAAATTCTTGGTAGTGTAGATGAACAGAGGGAGCTCAGTGTCCAGATGGATATATCCCTGAAAGTTGTCACTCAGGTTGATAGGGTTGTTAAGAAGACATATTGTATTGAGTCAGAAGAGATAGGAGAGGTCTTGAATGAGTACATTTCTTCAGTATTTACAAACGAGAGGGACCATATTATTGAGTGTGAAACGGACTGGTAAGCTTGAAGAGATACTTGTTAGGAAGGAAGATGTGTTGGACATTTTGAACAACTTGAGGATAGACATGTCTCCCGGGCCTGACGGGATATATCCTAGGATTATGTGGGAA
>NC_057739.1:47119021-47132955 GCF_004010195.1 Chiloscyllium plagiosum
TTGCAGATGATATGAAGATTGGTGGAGTTGTGGATAGTGAGGAGGGCTCTTGTCGGCTGCAAAGGGACTTGGATATGATGCAGAGCTGGGCTGAGGAGTGGCAGATGGAGTTCAATCCTGCCAAGTGTGAGGTTGTCCATTTTGGAAGGAGAAATAAGAATGCGGAATACAGGGTTAATGGTAGGGTTCTTAGTGAGGTGGAGGGACAGAGTGATCTTGGGGTCTATGTTCATAGATCTTTGAAAGTTGCTACTCAGGTGGATAGAGCTTGTAAGAAGGCCTGTGGTGTATTAGCGTTCATTGAATTCCAGAGTCGTGAAGTGATGTTGCAACTGTACAGGACTTTGGTTAGGCCACATTTGGAGTACTGTGTGCAGTTCTGGTCGCCTCACTTTAGGAAAGATGTGGAAGCTTTGGAGAGGGTGCAGAGGAGATTTACCAGGATGTTGCCTGGAATGGAGAATAGGTCGTATGAGGATAGGTTGAGAGTGCTAGGCCTTTTCTCGTTGGAACGGCGAAGGATGAGGGGTGACTTGATAGAGGTTTATAAAATGATCAGAGGAATAGATAGAGTAGACAGAAACTTTTTCCCTGTGTACCACAGAGTGTTACAAGGGGACATAAATTTAAGGTGAAGGGTGGGAGGTATAGGGGAGATGTCAGGAATAGGTTCTTTACCCAGAGAGTGGTGGGGGCGTGGAATGCTCTGCCTGTGGGAGTGGCAGAGTCAGAATCATTGGCGACCTTTAAGCGGCAATTGGATTGGTACATGGATGGGTACTTAAGCTAGGACAAATGTTCGGCACAACTTCGTGTGCCGAAGGGCCTGTTCTGTGCTGTATTGTTCTATGTTCTATATATTGTGTTGGCATTTATTGGTAGGATGGTCAAGTTTCGGAGCCATGAGGTCATGCTTCAGCTGTACAAAACACCAGTAAGGTAATACCTTTATATTCACTGGAGTTCAGAAGAATGAGGGGAGTTGGGGGGTGATTCTCATAGAAACCTATAAAATTCTAACAAGATAGATGCAGGAATGATGTTCCCAGTGGCAGGGGAGTCTAGAACCAGGGGTCACAGGCTAAGGATACAGGGTAGACCATTTAGGACTGCGATGAGGTGAAATTTCTTCACCCAGAGAGTGATGAGACTGTGAAATTTGCTTTCATAGAAAACAGTCAAGGCCAAAACATTGAGAGATTTCTGGAAGTAATTGGATATAGCATTTGGGGCTAAAGGGATCAAAATTTATGCGGTAAAAGCAAAAATAGGCTGTTGAGTTGAATGATCAACCATGATCATGATGCTTGGCAAAGCACACTCAAAGTCTACTCTTACTTTATTATATTTCTATGATTATCTGATTAGGCATGGTCTCCTTGAATAATGGAGTACTCTTGATGGGCTGAATGGCCTAATTCTGCACCTGTATCTAATGGTGTCATGGGAGAGAGTTCCAGGATTTTGACCCAGTAGCACTAAATGGTAATGCATTGCCAAGTCCTGATGGTGAGTGGCTTGGCGAAGAACTTCCATGGTGTTCCTATGCATTTTCTACCTTTTTTGACCTTTTTAGATAGCAGTGACCATGAACTTGGAAGGGGCTGTTTATGGAGCCGTGGTGAATTTGTGCAATGCATCTTTGAGATGGTATGCGCTATGCATCGGTGGTAGTGGGAATCAATGTTTAGGATGTAGTGCCAGTCGAGTAGTTTGCTTTGTCTTGAGTGATGTCAAACTTCTTTAATGTTGTTGGAACTGTATGCATCCAGGAAAGTGGGAGTGCTCAATCACATCCTTACTAGTTCTCTATAATCGGGCAGTCTTTCGGGAGTTATGAGGTGAGTTGCTCACTGTAGGATCCTGCCCTCTGACCTGCTTTTGCAGCCACAAAATTTATATTTTTAGGCTAATTCAATTTCTTGTCAATGCTAACTGTCAGGATGTTGATTGTGGGGGATTTGGTGCTGGTAATTCATTGCCTGAAACCTGTTTGATGTGAATGTTACTTGCCCTTTGTTTCTCTCAACCAAGGCATTCTTTGAATTAATATAATATTCTGTTCATTTTAATGTATGTATTATCTCAACTGTTCAGATGCCATGAACTGCACTTAGTGAAACATGTACAAGCGCACATGCTGTACGAATGGTGACGGTGTTCTAATTGATCCTGTTGCATTCTTAGTTACTTATTCAAAGTGGCAAGAACCCTTATGTTACCTATGAATATACAATACCACGGATTCTACACTTCAAAAGACTTCGACCTTCCTTTGATTCATTTTACTACATGCCTGGGTCAGATTCTCAAGGCATAGAATTTGATGATGGGCGCCTTGACGCGAGTTATGACTTGGATAGTGAAGAGAATCTGGCCAATTTTCATCCTAATGCAAGTTACAGTGAGAGACTTTCAAAGAAAATTTCAGAACAAGGAAACAAGGTGTTAGGAACAGTGAACAATCTGGCTGGTTTTGACGTGAGCAGCACTGTCTATGATGAAACAGCTCGTAATCTTAAATCAGAAGATGAGAACATACAGCAAAGCAAAGGTATGGTTTACTGAGATTTTGGCAAAACAGTTCATAAGAGCAAAATGAAATACTTTTAGATTATTTTCAATTTTCTTATTCTTTTCCTCTGGGCTTTCTGGAACTCTGTACACCTTCTCCAAATTTTCATTTAATTTATCCATTAACTTTTTGGCAGCCAAGTGAGCAGAATGTACATTTACATTGGAGTGAGGTAGTGGTGAAAAGGACAAGAAATGAAATAGTATATTGATTTGCCCTTGCGTCCATTCTCTCCCCCCCCCCCCCCCCCCCCCCCCACCCCCACCTCATTTGCATTGTTGCAATAGCCAGTGTACTTTTCTTTTTCTCATTTGCTCAAGATGTGGACATCATTGGCAAGGCCAGCATTTATTGCCCATCTCTAATTGCCCTTGAGAAGCTGGGGATGAGCAGTGTTCTTGAACTCCTCCTGGGTTCCATGTCATGAAGGTGTTCCCCTCGTGCTCTTAAGGAGCAGCTTAAACAAGCAAAAGTTGATTGGATTTGTCCTTTTTCTTGGCCTGACATAACCTACATAGAGGCACTACAACAATTGTTCATTACTGTCTGGCACAAAATTAAAATACAAAAGGTGGCCTGGCCATGGTTGATTGGGGAAATTAGAAGTGGAATTAGATTCAATTGTGAGATTCAGCAAAGGGATTGAGAGGGGGAAGTTGAGAGTAAGTTGTGGGAACATCCAACTGATGATAAAAGGTATGTGAGGAGAAAAAAATTAGTGAAGACTAATGTGGGCCAATTGCAATCTGAAACTGGAGAAGTTAAAATAGGGGACATTGAGGTCCCAGACAAATTAAATGCATACTTTAGTTATGTCTTCACCCTGAGTACACAGAACAACAAGGTGGCTCAGTAGTTAATACTGTTGCCTTGCAGTGCCAGGGACCCAGATACGATTCCAGCCTTGGGCAACTGTCTGTGTGGAGTTTGCACGTTGTCCCCTGTTTGAATGGGTTTCCTCCGGGTGCTGTGGTTTCCTCCATAATCCAAAAGGATGTGCAGATTATGTGGAATGGCCGTGCTAATTTCCTCCGTGTCCAAGATTGTGCAGGCTAGGTGGATTAGCCTTGGGAAATGCAGGGTTACAGGGATAGGTGAGGTGGGTCTGGGTGAGATGCTGTTTGGAGGGATGGTGTGGACTCGATGGGCCGAATGGCCTGCTTCCACATGATGGAGATGATCTGAAGGGCATGATCAGCTATGAGAATTTTAGACTTGGGTAAAGCCAATTTTAATTGTTTTTTTTATTTTGTTTGTGGGATGGGAGTGTCACTGGCTGGCCAGCATTTGTTGACTGTCCCATATAATAAGAATAGACATTGCCCAAAGAAAGCAGGGAACTTCTGCCAATGGGTAAAACAAACAATGGAGAATGCTGAGAAATACACTTAGCACAACACCGTTTATATCCTCAAGAGCGAAAAGCTCTACTTCACTGGAAAAACAGCCATGGTCAAATAAAGTTATATCTAAAGACTCCTGAAGAAGGGCTCATGCCCAAAACGTTGATTCTCCTCCTTGGATGCTGCCTGACCTGCTGTGCTTTTCCAGCAACACATTTTCAGCTCTGATCTCCAGCATCTGCCGTCTTCACTTTCTCCTATATCTAAAGACTTGTACAGTTAATGGTAGGGCTCTACATATTGGTGTGGAACAGAGACCTAGGTACAAAGTTCTTTGAAAGTTGCACCACAGGAGACTGGGTAGTGAAGTTGTTTAGCATGCTTGACTTCGTTGCTCATATCATTGAGCATAGGAGTTGGAGCATCATGTTAAGGTTGTGAAGGACATTGAGACCACTTTTGGAGTATTGTGTACATTTCTAGTTATCCTGTCATAGGAAGGATACTATCAAATTAAAGTGGGTTCAGAAAAGATTTACCAGGATGTTCTCAGGACTAGTGGGTTTGAAATATAAGGATAGGCTGAGCCTTTTTTCACTGGAGTTGAGGGGTGGCCTTGCAGAGGTTTATAAAATCCAGAGGGTCATAGATAAGGTGAATAGCAAAGGTCTTTTCCCAAGTTCAAAACTATGGAACATATATTTAAGGTGAGAGGGGAAAGATGTCAAGAGGACCTGAGGGGCAACATTTTCACACTGTGGATGGTTTGTATGTGGAATGAATTGCTAGAGGAAGTGGTAAATGCAGATACAATTTCACATTTAACAGGTATTTGGACAGGTATATGAATAGGAAAAGTTTAGAAGGATATGAGCTAAACTCAGGCATGTAGAACTAAATTAGTTTGGAAAACTTGGTTGGTATGGATGAGTTGAACCAAAGGGTCTGTTTCTGCACTGTATAACTCCAAAGAGATAAGGGACAGCATAAAACAATAAGGTAGGCCTTATAAAAATGCAAAAAATAAGCAAAGATCCTGCTGAATGGGAGATACAAAAACCTGCAAATGGCCACAAAGCAGCTTACAAGAGCTAGTGAAAGTGCTTATGAAAGTAAATATGCAATAAACCTCAATCAACAAGAAGGAATGTTTTTGTGACATAAAGGGAAGGCAGGGATCTGAAGCAATGTTGGCCTGCTAATGACTGAAATTAGGGGAATTGCCAATGACTATGGGGAAATGACAAACCTGTTGAATACATGCCACTATATTTATAATAGGAAAGGAGGATGATTTGGTGGAAGAAATGAAATTAATAGTGGCTGGGGGGGAGACGGGGACTGAATAAAATTAACGTGTAAAACAGTTAATGAGGAAATTAATGGCATTAAAGAGAGATTCCCAGGACCTGACCATTTCTTTCCAAAGGTGTTAAGGCTGTAGGGGAGCATTTTGTAGATGCCCTAACTCCAATCTTTCAGCGTTCCCTCAATCCAGGAGTTATCCGTCTTGATTAGAAAATTGCACACCAGTTTTTTAAACAGATGGCAGAAGAGAGAAAGCCAGGGAATTATAGACCAGTTAGCCTAACATCTGTGATTGGGAAATGGTTTGAATCTATAACCAAGGATGGGTTGAATACCTGGCAAATTTTCAGTTAATCAGGGAGAGCCAGCATAGATTCATGGTTGGTCATGTGTGACAAGCCTCATTGAAGTTTTTTTATGAAGAGCTAACTAAGACAGTAGACAGGGGAATGTCTATGGATGTTTTTTATCAAATGCCTTCTGTAAGTTTTTAATATAAAGTCCCACAAGAGATTGTTAACAAAGGTAGAAACCCACAGAGTTGAGGGTAAATTACTGACATGGCTACAAAATGGTTGGGAGGAAGGTGACCAAGCAAGGATAATGGATAGGTCTCAAATTAGCAGGATGTGACTACTGGAGTCCCATAAGGAATGGTTTTAGTGCCTCAATTATTCACATTATTTATTGACAACTTTAATAATGGTATAGAAGGTCATATCTAAGTTTGATGCCACCTAACTTTGTGCCAATTTAGACAGTATATATGATAGCATGAACTTAGAGGAATGTGAAGGTGAGACAAGGTGAATGGGCCAAACTGTGGTGGATGGAGTTTAATTAAGCAAGTTTGAGACTATCCATTTTGGAACGAGAGAGAATAGATGAACATACCCTGTATTTAACTTCATTCCACCTAGGAAGTATGTCCAAAGAGGCTTAGGGTTCAGGTGCATAGATGTTTAAAATGTTACAGACTAGTACAGAAAATAATCAAGAAAGCTGATAGCATGTTGGCCTTTGTATCTAGAGGACTGGAATACCAGAATGCAGAAGTTGTTACAGTTATACAAAACCCAAGACCCCACTTGGAATACTGTGAACAGATCTGGACACCATACCTTAGGAAAGATATATTGGTCGAGAGGAAGTGGTAGACGTTTGGAACACTTCCACAAATGACAGTGGATTCTAGATCAGTTGTTAATTTTAAATCTGAGTTCTATACATTTTTGTTAAGCAAATGTACTAAAGAATGTAGGCCAAAGGCAGGTGCATGGAGTTAGAACACTGATCAGCCACAACCATATTGAATGGCAGAACAGACTTGAAGGGCTGAATGGCCTGCTTCTGTTCCTATCTTCACTGAGGGAAGAAACAAGAACTATCCTTGAATGAAAGATTAAAAGAATTTGGGAGCATGAGGAATTGAAAGTAATTAGTTTTAGTAGAAAGGTTGAGTTGGAAAAGTTAATGGGACTGGGGGTTAATAAGTCCCCAGAGCCTGATTGTACATCTCAATGCTAAAAGAAATCACTATGAAGAGAGTAGATGCTTTACTGAAGAACATCCAAACTTATGCGCACTTTTTGAATAGTTCCTGTAGATTGTATGGTAAGAAATGTCATTCTACTACTTTAAGAGATGTCGAAGGAAACTGGGAACTACAGACCTGGTACACTTGCGTCAATGGTAGAGAAGTGCTAGAAACTATTAAAAATAGATGTAATAAATGGATTGTTACATAGTAATGATCTGATTGGACAATGTCTGTCTGAATGGATTGGAACAGGAACCTTCATTTGACAATCTCTTTGAGAATTCCTAGAGAATGTTAGTAACTGAATTGGTAAAGGGCAATTGGTAGATGTAGTATAATAATGGGATTTTCAGAAGGCGTTTTGATAAATCATAAGATAAAACATGTCTATTCTTAAGGGGCTTGATAGGGTAAATGTTGAGAGGATGTTCCCCGTGTGGAAGAGATGCCAACTTAAGACTGAGATGAAGAGGAATTTCTTCTCCCAGAGGCTTGAGTCTTTAGAATTGCTTGGCATCAAGAGATGTGGGGATAAAGTTCTTGTATATATTTAAGGCTGGGATAGATTCTTTATTAATAGGGGAATCAAGGCTAACAGGAAAAGGCAGGAAAGTGGACATGCACTTCAGATCAACTATGATCTTATTGAATGGTAGAGCAGGCCTGAGGAGCCAAATGGCCTATTCCTGTTCCTACTACTTATTGTCTTTTGAGGTTTGTTTTGCACAATTAAAGTATGGGGTATATTATTTTGGTATAAGTTTAAGGATTGGCTAACAGACAAAAAGCAGAATAGGAATAAACTGGTCATTCTTGCGCTTCAACACTCATCATAATTTGCCAATGCAAGAATCTGTACTATGCAGAATCTTCCCATTTGCCAGTAAAATGTGTAAAGTTCATGTCACTTGGTTCGCCATGCCCTGAAGCAAACTTTCTCATGAAATCCTCTGCTTTTAATTTCATTAATTATACATCTGTGATGTTAGTTATATTTCTTGGAGTCACACGACTGGAGAGCTGGAAATGCTTGCTGATGTTGAGACCTTCTACAGAAGTAGTGCCAGAAGACTGGAGGATAGCAAATGTGGTTCCCTTGTTCAAAAAGGGGAGTAGGGATAACCCTAGTAACTATAGGCCGGTGAGTCTCACTTCTGTTGTGGGCAAAGTCTTAGAGAGAATTGTAAGGGATAGGATTTATGCACATCTGGATAGGAATAATGTGATCAAGGATAGTCAGCATGGTTTTGTGAAGGGCAAGTCGTGCCTCACAAACCTTATTGAATTCTTTGAAAAGGTGACGAAGGAGGTTGATGAGGGCAAAGCGGTAGATGTGGTATATATGGATATTAGTAAGGCGTTTGATAAGGTTCCCCATGGTAAGCTACTTCAAAAAATACGGAGGTATGGCATTGAGGGCGAGTTGACTTGGCTTGTATCTGACATCAAAGTCAAATCCTTGCACCTTGACAAGTAAATGCTGCGAATGTGCCAGTGCACTCATTAGCTATTGATGACAGATCATTTCTAATAGCTAATGGTCCATTTCAATGGTGAATTTCTTCCGAGTAAACAGATGAGAAATCTCACAGTGTCAAATATCAGAGGAAATATCTCATGCTCAATATTAGAACAGCTGGCTTGTGCAGATGTCAGGGATTTTGAACCAAAAGACCTCGGATCTTCATCTTGGGAAAGGCACAGACCCAGGACTTTTTGCAATGCATCTACTTCTGGAATTATGTCTTTCCCAGGATCACAGTCTGGCATTAAACAAGATTTTGTTGACGGAAATTGCTTGAGGCAAAGACGTCATCTTGCCACACACAGAAGGGACATCATTTTTGAGCAAATCTCTCAGCAGGGATACCTTTTCCACAAAGTTGGTAATACCTGGCAAGGAAAGTTGATGATGTGAGGCGAGAGTGTCTCCTTATCCAGCATAATGGACATTTGCTTAGATCTCGTCTTGTGTAAGGAGACAGGAATAATGAATGATCTGCATAGCTTTAAATTAAGGGGGGGTAGATATAGGACTGAAGTTAGGGGTAGGTTCTTCACTCAGCGAGTCGTAAGTTCATGGAATGCCCTGCCAGTAGCAGTGGTGGACTCTCCCTCTTTATGGGCATTTAAGCGGGCATTGGATAGGTATATGGAGGATAGTGGGTTAGTATAGGTTAGGTGGGCTTGGATCAGCTCAACATCGAGGGCCAAAGGGCCTGTACTGCGCTGTATTCTTCTAAGTATGCTGCCATATTTAAACCTGACTGCATATCACTTCAGATGCTGTTAGTCAGGAATGGCCCCTCTCATTCAGGAATGGCCCCTCTCATTAGTGATTTTAACCTCCAACAAGGAGAACTCCTGAAGAAAGACCAGTCAATTCCCTGTTTTGCAGAGAGATTTAGGTATGCTTGTTGATGGGCTGGTAGAGAAAATGCAAAGTCACCACACCTGCCGCAGCCGTCTTGGACACTGGTTAAGGCATGGGTCAGTGTTGTATCCTGAATGAAGCAGCACATCCAGCAGTGCAGAAAGAAGGTCAGTGATTTTCTGCAAACACAAAGGTAAATGCCACCATTCTTTCTGTTAACTGTTACTCACAAGGTGAGTACTCCAGTCTTATTCTGCTACTGCACATACATGTCTCCAAGGCTCAGCATCACATTGGCTCAATGGCTCTTACTCACTTCATACTCCCAAACTAATAACCTTTCCAGCCTCCGTTCTTCCACCTTACTGACTGGGGACACCTCACCACCTCTTTTCATTCTCTACACTCCTGCCTCTTTGTAGCAGTGCAGAGGGCAGCGCTTAGGCTCCTCAATCCCTCACAGTAATCACTGTGTTGCTCTCTTATCGCCACTAATACAAGCTCATTCTTAAACTCCGCAAGCGATTTTGCATCTTCCACAACTATTTCCCTTTGTTTTATATCAGCATTCGTGGCAGCTAATATCATCTAGCTAACTTTCACAAAGAGGCCAGCGCTTGAGACCTTCAGCTCCAACTCTGAGAGAGGAACATTGAACCCTCAGAGGATACACTGGCAAGGTATACACCTGCGTCCTTTAATAACTCCATATCCTTTCTAAATTGAATTCAAGTCTAAAATACTGAAGATATCACTAGTTACTGCAACCAGACAAGCAACACTCCAAGACTCCAACCTCAGAATTCCTGAAGACCAGAGATCTTCCTATGTCGCATTGAACCCCAGTTCTCAACTATTAATGACTTGGTCAAACTACAGCCACAGGAACATAAAGCCAGAGGCACTGTAAATTGATTTGATAGATGGAGGATCCACCAATGCTAGTAATACTGTGGTGGTGCTGTGCATCTGGCTGCAATTGTCTTGGAGAGCCCAGGTTCTTCATAATCAGAGCCTGCCTGATAGGCACACTGACCTGTAGTCCATTACTCAATCCAAAGTTGCTCAGCGTGAATGGTGAAGCAAGAGGGAGAGAAGGGATCTCAACCTCATTCCAAGTGTCCCTTTCTCAGAAAGATAGCCTGGTGCTTCTTATCAAGGTATTCCAGAAGTGCCCACTCTCCACCTCATCTCATCACTGATCCCAAAGCCTGCAGTAGAAGTTGATTGTAGAGAGTTAGCCTGCACCGAAGCAACACTCGGCAGTCACAGGCCTTCCATGCCCAAAGGCACTAGGAGTTAGTTGCCCAACTGTTCCAAGCTAACAGCCAGATACAACGGGATCCCTCTGCCCTAGCTTTGTAAGTCGAGGCAACACTTCGTTGTAATGAGAAAGAGGAAGATGGAAACTTGAGGGCACGTTGGTGACACTCTTGTAGGTGACTGCCTTGTTGACTGCAGGTAGCTTCAAATGTCAGGGATCCTTCAACTATGATGTTGAGGGCTGCAGCCATGCTGTTGCTCTTTTTAATGTTGATAACAGGCTAAATGCTTTGTACAGCAAATGTGCTGAAGTTGGCATAAATCATTCCCCCTTTGCATGCACCTGTGACTGAGAAAATGGAATATGTGAGGAATCCATACATCTTCAGAAAACTGATTAGTTTATGTATTAGCTTTTCGAGGGAGTGCATGGCTCTTCAAGGTTGGAGAGCTGTGCAATGGGCAGCTCAAATGTCGACTCTCCCTCATCGTACATTGGCCTGTGGAGAGAAACTGCACAAAGCACTGTCCCTTGCAATTTTGCCACTGTCCTGAAGGACACTCAAGCAGTTCATGTTAACTTAGCAATGATGCACACTGTCTGAATCACTGAAGTCACAAGGATGTTTCTCGGGAATCATCTCAATCTGTTGGCTGGTATGACAGAGTTTGTTCACAAATCTTGGATATGAGTCAGATGTTTTAAGAAAATCCGTGAATGGTCAGTAGGACATACTGTGTGCACATAAAATGAGGTTACCCGGACGATCTCAACCCTTGCGAGGGATCTCTTGGTTCGCGATTGGTCAAATAAACACTAGCAGTTCGGTCTCATTCAGCAAGATTTAATGGCCAGGCTAAGGTTATCCAGCAATACTGGTTAAGCACCTCTGCACCCTGGATAAACTGCACGCTTAGTTTAAAACACAGATGTTTTTATAGGTCTCTTAACAAACAGTACAGCTTTAATTTCAAAGTTAATCCAATAAAATGAAATAAAATGACAAATAGACATAAAATTGAGCTAATAATATTTCCTGGGAACTGACTGGTTTTGCACGTTTTTATCTCTTGTCACCTGAATCCCAAGGCCAGTTAGAATACTTTAATAATGTCATATCTTGCTTAGTTAATTCATTCTATGAAGAAGACATTGTTTGCTAATCTCTTTCAATTAGTTCAGGAATGCAGCTTTGAGCAGAGTTAGGTGCCATTTTAAACAGAATTGTTAGTTTGCAGCCCAGAAGCCACTTCAGAACAAAACATTGCATTAAGAAGCCATTTTGTAGTTAGTAAAGGCATGCATTAAATGACTGCTTCTGACAACAGCCTAAATCCAGATTTTTAGATCCTCAACCCGAATATATCACGTGGATAATGTGGCATTTACGCAGCAACACAAAAGAATCACAATTATAAATGATGCAGAAGGAGGCTATTCACAATATATATATTAATATAAGTTAGATGAGGGAATTAAATGTAATATCTCAAGTTTGCAGATGACATAAAGTTTGAGTGGGAGGCTGAGCTGTGAAAAAAGATACAGAGATGCTTCAGTGTGATTTGGACAAGCTAAGTGAGTGGGCAAATGCATCATTGATGAAGTATAATGTGAATAAATCTGAATTTATCCACTTTGTTAGAAAAAGCAGAAAGGCAGATTATTATCTGAACAGTGATGGATAAACAGAGTTTAAACAAGACCTGGGTGTCCTTATACCCCTGTCGTTGAAAGTAATTAGGTAGGTGTAGCAGACTGTGATGAACGCAAAGGTTTATGGGCTTCAGGGCAAGGGGATTTGAGTACAGGTGCAGGGATGTTTTGCTGCATTCTAAGACCAAAGCTGAAATGTGATTAGATTACTTAAAGTGTGGAAGCAGGCCCTTCGGCCCAAGTCCACACCGACCCTCCGAAGAGCAACCCACCCCCTGATGTTTACCCCTTCACTTAACCCTACGGGACATTTAGCACGACCGATTAACCTAACCTGCACGTTTTTGGACTGTGGGAGGAAACCGGAGCACCCGGAGGAAACCCACGCAGACAGTGGGAGAGCGTGCAAACTCCACACAGACAGTTGCCTGAGGTGGGAATTGAACCCGGGTCTCTGGCTCTGTGAGGTAGCAGTGCTAACCACCGTGCCACCCAATGTGTGCATTTTTGTTCTCCTTATCTGAAGAAGGATGTTCTGGGTATGGAGGGAGTGCAATGAAGGTTCATCAGGCCGATTCCTGGAATGGAGAACTGACTTATGAAGAGAGACTAGATTGATTAGGATGAGACAGTCTAAATGTAGGAAGGATATTCCTGATGATTAGGGAGTACAGAACTAGGGGTCACAGTCTAACGATACGGAGTAAGGCACTTTGGGCTCAGATGAAGGGAAATTTCTTCGCTGAGAATGGTGAGCCCGTGAAATTTTCTGCCAAACAAAGCAAGTGAGGCTAAAACACTGAATGTTTTCAAGAAGGGATTAGACGTGGTTCTTAGATTTAAAGCAATCAGTATTGGGAGAAAGTGGGAACAGGACACTGAATTGGATGATCAACCATGAACATGTTGAATTGCGGACCAGGCTTGAGGAGCCAAATTGCCTACTCGTGTTCCAATTTTCTGTGTTTATATATTTGACCTATTTGTGTCTATACCAGCTCTAAGCATTTTGACTTAGTGCCAGTCTTCTACCATTTTACCATAATCCTGCACATTATTTCTATTTAAATAATTTCTAATTCTCTCTTAAATGTCTCAGTTAAACCTGCCTCCACTACATTTGCAGATTGTGCATTCCAGATCCCAGCTCCTCCCTGTTTGGAAAAAATTTTCTCACCTTGCATTGGCTTCTTTTGGCTAACACTGACTCCGTGCCCTTGCATCTCAATTCACAAGTGGGAGCAGTTTCTTCCTGGCTACTCTGTCCAAATTCTGTATGATTTTGAAAACTTATACCAAAACTCTTAAACCTTGTCTTCTCTAAGGGAAATATTACCAATTTTGATTTCTGATCTGAAGTTTCTCATCTCTGGAACCATTTTTGTCAACCTCTTCTGCACTCTCTCCAATGCATTTGCATCCTTCCTAAACTCTGGCTCCCAGAGTTGTACACAGTATACCAGGGGAGACAATGGCCCAGTGATTTTATTGTTAGACTATTCATCCATAAACTCAAGTAGTGTTCAGCAGACCAGGATTTGAATCCTGCCATAGCAGATGTTGAATTTGAATTCAGTTAGTATCTGGAAATTCATTCTGGATTAGTGGTGCTGGAAGAGCACAGCAGTTCAGGCAGCATCCAAGGAGCAGCGAAATCGACGTTTTGGGCAAAAGCCCTTCAGGAATAAAGGCAGTGAGCCTGAAGCGTGGAGAGATAAGGAAGAGGAGGGTGGGGGGGGGGAGAAAGTAGCATAGAGTACAATGGGTGAGTGGGGAAGGGGATGAAGGTGATAGGTCAGGGAGGAGAGGGTGGAGTGGATAGGTGGAAAAGGAGATAGGCAGGTAGGACAAGTCCAGACAAGTCATGGGGACAG
>NC_057739.1:47135066-47139838 GCF_004010195.1 Chiloscyllium plagiosum
GAGCTGCCAGAGGATATGGTGGAGGCCGGTACAATTGCAACATTTAAGAGGCATTTGGGTGGGTATATAAATAGGAAGGGTTTGGAGGGATATGGGTCTGGTACTGGCAGGTGGGACTAGATTGGGTTTGGATAACTGGTCGGCATGGACGGGTTGGACCGAAGGGTCTGTTTCCATGCTGTACATTTCTGTGACTCTATGACTAAATTCAGTCCATTTGAATTTGTTTCTGGGGATGGAATAAGAGGACAACGATAATTGATTAAGGAGAAATTCCTAAGTCTTAATTCAGAGATCATGCATTCGACGACATGCCAAATTTTAGGTAAAGATTAAATAGAGTGGGAGACTTGGCTATGCAGCATTTAAAAAGTATCACAGCATTGAATGGAACAGGGAGGATACAAGAAAACAGAATCTCACAATTTTGCTATCGGAAAAAAAAAAGGCGTGAGTGTTATATTTAGTGGTCGGTGAACCTCTGTTAGGGAGATTTTGTGAAACTAATCAAGTCGAAAGTACATTGAGTGATGTGAACTACGGACTCCAGACAGAAAGGAAGCTCACAGCGTGTACTATATGAGTATGTTCAAAAGTTATTTTGACAGGGATCGAAAACAAAAGGTTACTGTTATTGGTTGCAGACTGAAATACTAAATTCAGAGGATTATGATTTGGGCATTCCTGAAATTAAATTGAACAACGAGAAAGTTGTCAAAAATGGAATAAATTATTGAGTTACCTTCTATACGGAGGTCAAAATGACGTGGACGATTTTTTACTACCGCACTTGGAGATATGTGGAAATAAGCTGGAAAGTACTAACCAAATTATGCACAATGTAGATACAGTAGATGCTGTTTCGATTAAACAGCATCCTCTTTTCGGCATAACCATCGAAAAATGGCGCTGATTCATATACAATTGCGCGTTTGAAAGACTGCATTGGAAACGTGGAATGAACAACTAATTTTTCTAAGTTAGACTTGCTCAAAGGATGCAGACATGTATCTTTGTCCAAAAGAGCGAAAACAATTTAGGATTTTTCAATGCCGAATGGATTGTACCGGTTTAAAGTCATGCTGTTTGGGATGAAGCATGCGCCAGAGACTAACCAATAAGGTCATTTCCGGATTACCCAATTAGAGCTATAGAGTTGTAGAGATTTCCAGCACGGATATGATCTGCTTATTTTTTAGTCACATGTGGAAGGAATGTTTGAAACATTTATTAGAGTTATTTGATCAACTTCTGGAAGCAGACTTGGGGATAAACCTGGCTAAAAGTGAATTTTCCAAAGCCAAAGAACACTTCCTCGGCCATGTTATAGGACATTGACAATGGCCACATAGAATGCGAAATCCATGGCAATTGAAGAGTTTCCCATACCATCGACAGAACGGGCAGCATGACGATTCCTGGGATTGAATGGATTTTACCAAATGAATACATGAATAGGAAGGAGTTAAAAATCACACAACATGAAGTTATAGTCCAACAAGTTTAACTGGAAGCACTAGCTTTCGGAGAATTGCTCCTTCATCAGAAATAAGTATCAGAGACATAGGTTTTATTACTTGCTGTGATTTTCCAATTCCTTGACATGTCTGGCAAAATGCAATTACATCCTTATGCAGTCCAGGCCAGTTGTAAGACACAGAATTTATAGCAAAGGTTTACAGTGCGATGTAACTGTAATTATACATTGAAAACTACCTTGATTGTTTGTTAAATCTCTCATGTGTTAGAATGACCATGACAGTTTCACTTCTTTCAAAAGTAAATCACAAAACTCTTTGTAAACGTTATATCTCAGGTTAACTGTACCAATTGGTGTCAGGACAGATAGGATGTTGAAGGTGTTCTGTTCTGTTGTCTGTGCTGACTGATTATAATCTAAATAATGAGTTAACAGAATCTTACATGAACTCGTGAAGCTTTTGAGCAAAGTACAATGTAACTCTGTAAGTTCAAATTCATCCCACAAACGTATATGTGTATATGTGCTTGTGTGTGTGCGTGTCTGTGGTGGGAGGTTGTGAGTCTCTGTGTGAGAGAGTGTATATGCGTGTGTGAGAGAGGCTAAAGCGGTCTAAGTCTGTAATACGGTGCATGTATGAGTGGAGAAGTGCGTATGTGTGTCTGAGGTGGGGCGTTGGAATTGTCTGTGAGACAGAGTGTACATGTGTGGGAGTGTAAAGGTGTCTAAGTCTGTGAGAGGATGCAGCTGTGAGTTTGGAAGTGTGTGTCTGTCTGTGTGCGTGTCTGTGTGTGCATAGGAGTGTCTCTGTTTGTATAGAAGTGCGTGTGTGTGTGTTTGTGAGTGTCTGTGTGTGTCTGTGTATAGGTAAACCTGTGTGTATGTGTGTGCATAGGAATGCGTGTGTGTGTATGTATCTGGGCTGGGAGGTTGTGAGTCTCTGTGACAGAGATTGTATATATGAGTGCGAGTGCAAAGGTGTCTAAGTCTGTGCGAGGATGCATGTGTGAGCGTAGGAGTTGTGTGTGTGTTTGTAGGAGTGTGTTTGTGTCTGGGGCGGACTGTTGTGAGTGTCTGTGAGACCGAGTGTATATGTGTGTGCGTGAGTGTAAAGGTGTCTAAGTTTGTGACAGGATGTATGTGTGAGTTTGGTAGTGTGTGTGTCTGTAGGAGTATGTGTGCATGTCTGTGTGCGTGTCTCTGCGTGTATAGGAGTATCTGTGCATGTATAGGAGTGCGTGTGAGTGTGTCAGGGGTGGGGTTGTGAGTGTCTCAGCGAAAGTGTCTATGTGTTTTCGAATGTAAAGAGGTCTAAGTCTGTGAGAGGATGCATATGTGAGTTTGGGAATCTGCGTGTCTGCAGGAGTGTGCGTGTCTGTGCATAGGTGTGTCTGTGTGTATGTATAGGAGTGCGTCTGTGTGTGTCTGTGTGTGTGCGCGCGCCTGGGGTGGGTGTTTGTGAGTGTCTATGAGAGAGAGCGTACGTGTGTATGTATAAAGGGATCTAAATTTATGAGAGGATGCATGTGTGAGTTTGGGAGTGTGTGTGTCTGCGGGAGTGTATGTGAGTTTCTAATTGCATGTCTGTGTATAGATGTGCATGTGTGTGTATAGAAGTGCGTGTGTGTGTGGTTGTTTGTGTGTGTGTCTGTCTGAGGTGGGGGCTTGTGAGTGTTTGTGAGAGAGAGTGAATATGTGTGTGTGAGTGCAAGGTGTCTAAGTCTGTGAGAGCGTGCATGTGTGAGTTTGGGAGTGTGTGGGCCTGTCGGAATGTGTGCGCGTGTCTGTGTGTGTATCCGTGTGTGTATAGGAGTGTCTGTGTGTGTATAGGATTGCGTGTGTGTGTGTGTATTTTTTTTGTGTGTAGGAGTGTCTGTGTGTGTATAGTGCAATGGTGGTCACCTGTAGTGTGACAACAACCCAAGGTCCCAGTTGATGCCCTCCCTGTGGGTACCAAACTTAGCTATCAGCCTCGGCTCGACAAGTTTTCACTGGTGCCTGTCCCGAAGTCTGCCTTGGAGGATGATCACCCGAATGCCCGAGCTCAAATGTCCTGGACCGCTGACGTCCCAACTGGGAGGGAACACTCCTATCTGTTGATTGTAGTGCAGTGCCCATTCATCTGTCGCCGGAGCCTCTGCTAATTTTCACCAATATGCCATGCCTCAGGGCATTCTTGCCTGCAGCGTATAAGGTAGACAACGTTGGCTGAGTTGCATGAGTTCCTGCCACGTACATGGTGGGAGGTGTCCCCAAGCGTAATGTTGGTATCCCTGTCCACACTCTGACACGTCTTGCAGCACATACTGTGACAGGGTAGTATGGGGTTGCCCTGAAAGCCAGGCAGTGTGCTACAAACAATTATCTGTTTGAGTTTCGGTGGTTGTTTAAAGGCGAGCGGTGGAGGTGTGGGGAAGGTCTTGGGAGGTGCTCATCATCACTGGTAATGTGTCACAGGTCGTGAAGAACATGGCATAGTCTTTCGGCTCCTGGAAAGTACTGAACAACGAAGGGTACCCTTTCGGTTGCAGCACGTATCTGTGGAGGTCATTAGGATTCCTTTCTGTGGCACGTCGGAACTAGCGGGTGATGAATTGAGCATCGTACCCCGTTCTTTTGAGGACATCCCTGAAAATTAGGCACACCAGGAACCAAAAACAAGGGAAGTTTGGCATTCTCACAAGTAGTCGTGAAACCCACCCTGACATCACAGTGGGTAACATTATCACTGCGGGGAAGTCGATTGTCAACTTATTGGACCATACCCTTCGACCAGAAGGTATTGAAGTCCTGAGCAGGGGTCTCAATTTCTGACCCAACAACAAAATGGGCGCCTTGGTTCTTGCAGCAACATACAGGAGTTAATCAGAAGAATGAGACTCTGGGAATTCTTTCAAGGTGCCAGCATTGACCCCAACGAGTTCATGTCACACTACCCGTGACCACTATTGCACTGTCCACACACAGAGACACTCCTACACACACACAAACACACAGTTACACACACACAGACACTCCTATATACACACACACAGGAATTCTTATACAAACACGGACATGCATACACATTCCTACAGACAGACACACTTCCAAACTTACATATGCACCCTCTCACAGACTTAGACCCCTTTACACTCACACATAAACATATACACTCTCTCTCACAGACACTCACATACACCCAACCCAGACACATACACACATACACACACACAGACACAAACAGGCACTGCTATACACACACACAAGGCACGCACACAGACACTCACACATACTGCTGCGGCCATACCAC
>NC_057739.1:47141521-47143937 GCF_004010195.1 Chiloscyllium plagiosum
CAGTTCTCTGATCATTTTCTGTTCACTTTACTATCCATTCTTTTATTTGAGCCTCCTGAGGAATTAACCAAAAAAAGAGACTGTTCTGTCAAAGCAAGTTTCTGTAAGTTACCTGAACGGATTGCATTTGGTGGATGGAAATTATTTTTTAAAAATTCCACTGATTTCGGTATTACCGCTCAATGTGCTCACCAACAGGAACATTGTATAGACTCAAAAACATGAAGGAGGACTCAGAGGAAATGATAACTGTCTGAAACTCAATGATTCAGAAATAGCATCGGGCACAGTGAATATCACAACACTAGGGATGCTGTTTCGATATCAACCTCGAGTCTCTGTATGGAGTTCACAGATTTTCTCCGTGTCTGAGTGGATTTCATCTGAGCGGTCCAGTTTCCTACCATAGTTTAAAAATTTGTAGTTTAGATGGCTTGGCCATGCGAAGTTTCCCGAAGTATCCAGGGCCTGTCGGTTAGGTGGATTAACAATAGGAGGTGCATGGTAAGAGGGATGGTGTGGGATTCGGTGGAATGATCTACTGAGGGTTGTTGTGGCAACCGGTAGGTTGAATGGCCAGGTTCTCCACTATACAAAGTGTATTCCATAGTGGAGGGGAGAACGTTCGATGATTATGTGAATGGACAATCTGGAAACTTCCATTATAAACACTGCAGCATTGGCATGACATTCTCAATTTGCAGATGCACAATTATGAACCAAAATTTGCAATCATCCTTTTATAATCCTAAATAAGAAGCCTATATGATGAGCACCTTGAGGATCCTGCTTAAGTACACTTAATTATAAAATTTCACAATGTAAATTGAATGTTGAGTTGATAATTTGATTACACACCGCATTTGGCAGCTTATGCATTCCTTTGAGAGAGCTCTTGCATTCTCGACAAGATGAGTCTTTTCATAAATTTCTTTTTGATTTCGCTTGCTTGTGGAAACTAATTCTCCCGAAAATCGAAATAACTGTATCCACTGTTTCACTGTTTCAGTCGAATTTCACAAACATCTTTCAATTAAAATGTTACCTTAAAGAAAATGTCTTTTGTCCAGTCTTACAAATGCACTGTAATTAGATAATCATGTTTCAAAATGTTGAGTCAACATATTAAATAAATATCGAAATTTCTCATGATGCGTGAACTTTCCCAAATGGGCCATCGATTTTGGTGTAACTGATGGAATATTTTTGACAATATTTATCCAATTTCATCAGACTTATGATCTAGAGTAAATGATTGGCTTTTCATTTATATCATGTCATAGGCATTTAACGCCATTTATTTATTCATTGAATCAAAGTAAACAAAGGATGTTTGCAGATAATTAGATCCTGTGCCTCTTCTGTTTATATACAAGCAATTTAAAATTGTTACTCGAAATCTACAACAATAGTCGAAAAAGCTGAATAACACATGCGATCTAACTGAATCTTTGTGAAGAGAACCATGCCAATGATTGTAATCTATATAGTATGGTATTTTCAGAACTGTCAGTCGTCATCTGTTGAGGTTCTCCATTACCTTCGGCTATTACTATAGATAATTCTGCGAGTCACTGAAATCGTATGCATGGACCAGATCAGATCCCTTCAAATTATTTTAAGAAGATAGACTGGAAACTAACTTTGTCTTATTTTAAAGACAAATGTAAAGTGCGATGTTTCACATCCAATCTGACAACAAAATCTGCTTAGTGTTAAGCAAAACACAATTCAATTTCTAATTAATTACATTTCCCACAGTGTGGAAACAGGCCATTTGACCCAGCAAGTGGACATTGACCATCGAAGAGTAACCCACTCAGACCCACTTCCTTCTGAGTAATGCAGCTAATACGCTGGGCAATTTACAAAGGCCAATCCATCTGACCTGTACATGTTTGGTTTGTGGAATAAAACCAGAGCACCCGCAGGAAACGCATGCAGACACGGGAAGAATGTGCAAACTCCATAATGACAGTCACCCGAGGCAGTTAAACCCGCATCTCTGGCACTGTGAGACTGCAGTGCTGACTACTAAGCTTCTGTGCTGCCTAGCTGACGAATGCACAGGTTAAAATATAATAAAAGAAAGAAGAACTTAGAATGACTTAATCCTGTTGCGAAGCTGAACAGAGTAATACACACCGTAACTATACTAACGAAAAGTTCCTTCATGTTAACATCATGTAAAGACAACACTTAGTAAAAAGGCAATGTCAGAAACTTATTATCGTAAGCAATTTGGAAGCAACAGAAAGGGGCAGGGGTGGGGGAAGTTGAAAGGCGGAGAGAGAGAGAGTATATATATATATATATATATATATATACACACACACACACGCACAAACAGACAGAGACAATGTTGAGAGAAAACTCAGAGTAGTAGCCTGCAGACATTTGCTGCAACTTCCAACCC
>NC_057739.1:47143965-47159923 GCF_004010195.1 Chiloscyllium plagiosum
TACAGCAAGCCAATTCATTGAAAAATCCGAAGAACGAGAATTGTTAGAGTTGGTAAGAAAAATCAA
This sequence comes from Chiloscyllium plagiosum, assembly GCF_004010195.1. NCBI lineage: Eukaryota > Metazoa > Chordata > Chondrichthyes > Orectolobiformes > Hemiscylliidae > Chiloscyllium > Chiloscyllium plagiosum. The sequence continues at coordinate 47,144,032 of NC_057739.1, forward strand.
AGTGAAGAGGCAAGTAGAGTTTAATCTACCTCCATGGAATTTCTGGAATGTGATAGTAATCACATGAAGTGAATGAAACACTCAGTTCCAATACATGGTGTTATTTTGATATGAGGAGCGTTTTAAAATTTTGTAAGTTAACATTTTGCAGCCTTTATGGCATACAGAATATTCAGAATTTCAAAGAAAAAAAAAGCATGTTTGAATTCATTTTCCTTAAATACTGTTGATCATATAGAACGTGTTCCCATTTCCAACACTGGACTGAATAATTGAATGCCAATAGTGAATATTTCAGATTTTTCCACACAATAACTGACTGTTTTTTTCTGTGTCTCTTTGTGTCTTGCAAATGCAAGTACAATGTATATTGCTTAAATAATTTATTCAATGTTGGGTTTAAGTTAAACACGGACTTTTCTTTAAATAGAAAAATTGCCCCTAGAAAAATCAAAAGGGTGCATTTATTTCCTTAGTGGAACACTAGGAGCATAAATTTCAAAATACATTGATTTAAAAGTCAGCAGCATGATTTGGAACGCAGACAATACATTTTGAAAATAAAGGTCTCTTTAACTTCACCATGAGGTATCCTTTGAATTGAACATAATTTTTGAACAGGAAGCATGCATTTCGCTTGGGATTAATTCTGTTCAATGGACTGAAACTGAAACCACTCATGATGTAATACTAGCCTAGCCACTTGTGGTTTCTCACTGGTATTAAATAAACAGCAGCTTGAAAGCAAAACATCTGAGTGAAGATACGGCAAAGAGAGACTTTCTCAGTCGGGCGAACATGGGGGCACAGATAATCATGCAGATTGAAAATATTTTTTATCCCATTCTTGCAATTGTTGGTGTTCCAGGGTAATACACTGAAGATGACTGAACAGTTTTAGTTTATTCTGTTAAAATGAATCATCTTAATGGAATACTCATTTGGATTGATGCATTTATTGCTGTAAATAATGAAAGTTCTCTTGCAACTGCACTTGACAGTTTGGAGAATCTTTATTAATATTCCTTGACAGGACCTGAGAACCACCAACTTAGTCAGCATTATTGGTTCATCCATAATTGCCCAAAGGGTAGTTAAGAGTCAACTGCATTTCTGTGTGTCTAGATTCACATGTAGGTCAGGCTAGACAAAGATAGCTAATGTCTTACCGTTAACTACGTTAGTCAACCTTATCGATTTTAAAGAGAATACCTATGTCGTCCTTGCCATCGTGCTTCTTTCATATTAAGTTCAAGTTTTAACATTCGCTCTGGTGAATTTCCACCCCGCCAGTATAATCTGAAAGTTTAATGCTATTCAGTTTTTAGTAACTTAGAGGGAGACATTATGATTTTCAGGTAACAAGATCTTCTACGATCACTTCTCTAAATTTAAACCAAATTGTTTTAAGTACTCGAAAAGTGCACAGCGAAAGAGTGGGAGATCCACACCCACACACACTCACACACAGAGAGAGAGAGAGAGAGAGAGAGAGACGACGACGACGAGAAAACTATATTCGTACGGATCTGTGTTCGGGAAATAAGCAGTTTGATTTAGCAACAACGATACCCTCTATCAAATTATGACAGAACAGTTGTGGGTTTTCTGGTTGCTATAAACAATCGGGTTTTCTTTCCCCAATGGAATGCAAAATAACTTCCTTTTGTTTCAGATTCTGGTGCTTAACCACGTTCAACATCAGTTATCCTGTGATAAGCGATAGAGGTGACATGCTTGAAAGATATTCATTTTTGAGATGTCTGGACAAGATAGACATAGAAAGGATGATTTTTCATTTTGCAAGTTATAACAAATTTTATGGTGAGATCAGTGCTGATGATTAAACGTTTATTCATCTACAGAATTAACTTGGTTGAATGGAGTGAAACTGCTATATTTGTACATGACGTAAAGATGGCTTGGAGCTGAAACGATCATGCCAAAGTAACTTTATGATAACGGGGAGGGGAATTTATTCAGCACAGCTGACTGAATGACTGGTTTGCAGCACAGAGTGTCGCGAACAGTGTCGGTTCAATTCACGTGTCTGGGCACCAGGAAGGTACCATTTCTTCAATTGTGCCCCTTGCCTTAGGTGTCGTGTCCCTCAGGTTTAGTCTCTGTCTAATGAGACAGCGAGAGTATTCTGGAATTAAATATGTTTACGAAGGGAAATACATTGTTTCAAATGTGACAGAGGTCTGGGAAACAGGGTATGATTACGAGTGAGCTGGAGATTGTTCATTTTCACGACAGAGAAAAATAATTACTTAGCATTGAATTCAATGATGAGTGATGGCAGAGCTCTGAGTTGTAAAGCAAATGTGCATCTCAGTACATTAAACACAGAATTTTCACATGCAAAATAGTAAGGAATTATGAACGCTCAGAGAATGTTATTGCTTATTGACAGGGACGTTTGACACAATTAGACAATTAATGATTAATTTACTAAAGCTTCAGGTGATAGAGTCTGGAACACAGAGGGCAGCATTGGTAATTTTTTAAGGAAACCTGCAAATGCATTGGATGTAGTGCAGATAGCTTTTACCTCAGTAGAACCTTGAATTTTGTACTGTGAAGAAACGATTGGACATCTGAAATTTGAATCCACATGAACTTTGAAGAGTGAGCTGTGATTTGATGAAGGACAAATAAATCCGTGGATGGGTGAATATGTGAAGCATGGTTCCCCATGTACGAGAATGTGGAATTTGGAGTTACTGTTTAAAAAGAAATAAGAGTAATTTCAGATAAAGGTAAGCAGAAAATAAACGTCTCAGGGAGTGATTCTCGACACAATTTTATTTAAAGAAACTGTGACAACAATTTTATTGCCTGCATTTAAGTATGAGATAGATACATTCATCGTGCAATGCCTCACTGTGGTAGCACACTTCAGGTCACTTGACGGGGTGGTCAAACGTTAGGGTGATATGTGACATGAAGATATAATAAGTTAATCAGATGAGCTGATCAGTTGGGAATTGCATTCAATCCAGATTGCTGTGACGTGATGGAATTAAGCAGGACAAGTAATATGAGGGAACATCTGGGAAGCATCAAAAATATAGTTAAAACTCATTGGGCATCGTCACTGCTCTTTTAAAGGAACGACATTAATTGATTAACACGTTATACACGATTTGCCTTTATTAGACATGACGTGGAGTTTGGAGTTGATTCTGGAAATGCATAATAAATGAGTTAGGCCACAGCTGGAATGTCGAGGGCTGTTCAAGAAAGCACGTCATTGGAGTATGTGATTGCGGTGAAGAGATTTACCAAAACAATTTTTAGGCTGGAGACTTGTAATTGTGAGAGCGACTTAATAGATTAGGCCTTTTTCTTCTTGAAGCAGAGGGAATTGAAGGGATAATGTATACTTCAGATATGTAGATTTGTGAGAGCCATGCATAATACAAGCAGGAAAACACGTGAACCAAAGGTGGAGAGATCAATGACGATTCGAAATTTTTTTTCGCTAACGGGTAGGATGCTGAGAAAGGATGTAAAGACCTTCTTTGCACTCAGGGAGTATTTGGAATTCAGTGCCTTTAAAGGTATGGCAAGCACAAATCTTTCTATATTTTAAGAAGTACGCACATATGAACTTCCAATGCTAAGGCAAACAATGTTGGAGACTAAGCACAACAACACGACAACAACTGGATCGACTGACGGACATTTTTATCTTTGCGATGGCTCTATAATATTCTGAAAAATTCGGTAAATTTTTAGAACTCATGAATTCCTCTCAGTAGTCAACATAACTTCAACTTCATTAAACTTCTCCAACATCTGTTGAAGAAACTGAAATTGATTTTTTTCAGTATTCAAGTGTATTTATTGCAGTGAACACAAATGGATCCAGAGCTGGTGGGCATCTGAACTCGTTCATTGACTGGGAACCATTTTTGTCGCTGTTGGCAGGTTGATAAACTTTGTCAATGATAACTGATCAGGAGCATAAAGACCAAACAACCGAGTCTCCATTTGTAAACAGTCGAAAAGTGTGGCACAGGATAAAGCACAGCTGATCAGTTAGCATCTGAGGTGCAGGACAGACGATGTTTCGTGCTTTCCTGGTGAAGAGCTAATGTTCAAAACGCCCACTCTTCTGCTCCTTGGATGTTGCCTGACCTGCTGTGCTTTTTCCAGCGCCACATTTTTCTGCTCTCACTCTGAAGCATCTGCAGACCTCACTTTCTCCATTTATACACAGCCCTCTGTTCACGTTCGTTTGCACCTTGGACTTTTGCTTGAACAAGCAGCTGAATAATCAACACTTAGATTAGATTACTTACTTACAGTGTGGAAACAGGTCTTTCAGCCCAACAAGTCCACACCGACACACTGAAGCGCAATCCACCCAGACCCATTCCCCTACATTTACCACTTCACCTAACACTGTGGGCAATTTAACATGGCCAATTCACCTAAGCTGCACATTTTTGGCCTGTGAGAGGAAACCCACGCAGACACGGGGAGAATGTGCAAACTCCACACAGACAGTCGCCTACGGCAACTTATGTTAATTGTCATGTTAATAACTTCCAACAAGTGCGGTAATCCTTCACCAAATCAAGATTTTTGAAGCAGTTTTTTTTTCTATTCTCAACTTCCAATTAAAATTACAAAAAAACTTTATACCTAAGAAGCGAGGTGGTGAAATGTTATCAGAAATAGGCAGATATGAGAAGTAATTAGATCGTGCCTGTCAGGCAATAAGGTCTATTATTATTGTTGATTCAGATATTCACATGTTGGTTCACATTTGAATCAATATAATTTTTGCAACACACTTCACATTCACTCTGCTCTCTACTAAAAAAAAACTCTTTACTGTACGCACACGTCAGCGCATGCAAATACACTCATAATTTCCTGCTATGAATGTTATTTATGGAAAGCTATAAGTCATTCTTAGCTTGTCCAGCTTATACACAACTCCTGCCCCTGAGAAATATGATTTCCTCTTAAGCTATTTCTAGCATTGTTCAGCAAATCATTCAATTGTTACAAAGCATAAAGAAGGAAATTAACTAAAGAAGCTGTACTCACTGTCAGTAGGTGACAATGATACGTAATTCACTCTTCAGCATTCATCACCGATATTGACAGACGAATACGTCTAAAGCTGAGCTGAAAGCATTTTAAATGATGTAGTTACATGACTGGAAATGTGACAGGTGAAGAGGGAAACAACAATTCGACATTAACCGGCCTGACCTGACATTCATCAACCTCAATACAGCACACACATCTGACATTGACAGCATTAATGAAGGATTGGGTTGGTGAGTGGATGTAATCAACATTTATTGTTGATGAGAGAAAGGTAAGTTAAGTGCAGACAAAGTTGGGTGGTGTGGCTGTACCAACATGACAAGTGGGATAGAAGTTGACGTTATCTAACAGTTGAAGATTGCGTGTTTATAAGTTATTTTTAACTGCACATTCTGTGGGATGACGGACCACTGTTTAACGTTGTTTAATGTTTAATGCCTAATCTCTGTTCAGTTTATTCCCATTAGAGAATTTGAAATGCCACATAGCAGAGGTCAAACCTGCTTAAGCTCTGTTCATTAAAAAATCCATTTACTCCAGGCATTAATCTAATAAACTTTCTCAGAACAGTTTCCAATGTACTAATTTCCTTCCATAAGTACAAAGACCAGTATTAACCTACAAAATTCCATAACTTTCCTGATTGTTTGTAACGACTTCATATCAAACTTTTTTGATCGATGTAGTAGGACACACGCATGATTCTGTACCTCACAGCCCGGCAACTGAGAATCATTTCGACGGCATGACATTTTTTTCTTTCATTCTTCCAGAAATGACAATGTCATACCTAAATTAATAATACTCCATTTTGGCAATTAGATCAATTCTTACCCCTTTCAGCTTTTAATGTCTCCTTCACAGCATAGGCACACTTAGAAATGAGGTGCCAGTCTAATGGAGCCACAAGACAGAATTAATTGCATTCCAGGCAGCTTGAGTGGAAAGCACGACCAATTAATTGTATCAAAGCCCTTCTAATGGCACACCTAAGCAGAAGTAGGTACATGAATGATGAAATATCTCCATGTTTATTAATGGAGTAATTCAACAAAATAAAACTGAAACAAATCGACGAAATGCCTTATATATAGGATATGGAAGAGTGCAGGACAGGAACAGGCCTTTCAGCCCACCATGTCTGTACCGACAAGATTCAATTCTAGACTAATTTCATCTATCTGCACATGATCCATATTATAGAGTTATAGAGTCATACAGGACCAAACAGATCCGCGGGACCAAACATTCCACATACAAAAATCCCGAACTAAACTCGTCCCACGTCCTTTCTCCTGCATCCCTCCAACCTTTTCCTGTCCATGTACCTATGCAGTTTTTAACCTTGTAATTGTACTCACATCCACCACTTCCTCAAGACATCTGGAGTATTGTGTGCAGTTTTGGTCGCCATGCTTTAGGAAGGATTCAGAAGTCGTTCTTCTATGTATTGAAATCATTTACATTATTATTATGCTAAAAAATACTTGTGCCGGGCCTGAGCGTTAATCAATGTGTATAATCGGTGTTTTCTTCCACACTGGAAATTGATACAGGCATCAAATACGTTCCCATGCATAATTTTAGACAATAAATTCACTTTGACGAAATGGCAAAGTATTCATCAAGCCGGGAAAATGTTCAACTTGAGTGGCTGCATGGAACCAGCTCTTGCTTTAAACGTTGGTGGTTTGAATACACGTGCAAAATATTTAGTATAATATTGACAGATTGAAAAAAATCAACATGCTTGCATTTGATATTATTTTATTCTGAACTATCTTATTCGACTAATTAGTAGCATTTATTGCACGTGCTTAATCGAATAAATAATGATTTTCATGTTTTCAGCATGCTGAGTTCGACCAATTTATTTTTTTTTGTCTTGTTTTTTGCAGCTAATCTGGTGACAATTGTGATTCTAAACTGTGAACGTTGCGACCTTTCCAAATGCGTCACTCGATATTTAATGACAATGGCGGTGGCAGATCTATCTGTTCTGTTTATTTGCTGTAATATTCTATGAGATCAAAGAATATTATTTCCCAAATTTATTTTTCAATGATACGCCAATTTGCTCTCTGAACATTGTCCTGGTTATGCTTTCTGTTGACTGTTCTATCTGGTTAACTGTCGCATTGACCTTTGATCAATTTATGGCTATTTGTTGCAAAAAGCTGCAAATAAGGTATTGCACTGTGAAAACATCAAGCATGATTATAGGAATAGTTTATTCCGTGTGCACCTTACAGACTGTTCCAATCTACTTTGCATTTGAACCTCGTCAAGTAATAAACAACCGACCATGGTCATGCTCTGTGAAAGCCAGCTTGTATACATCACGAATGTGGAATGCGTATTGGTGGACGGAAATTATTTTAACTCCATTTCTTCCATTTGTTTTGGTGTTACTTTTCAATACACTGACTATCAGGAGCATTGTACAGACAAACCGAATAAGAGGAAGACTGAGAGGAATCAACAAGGATCTGAAACACAATGACCCAGAAATGGAAAACAGGAGAAAGTCAATGATTATCTTAATCACTATTTCTGCAAATTTCATTATTTTGTGGACTGTAACATTGGTAACTTTCGTACTTGTCCAATTTACAAATGTAAAATTATTACTACCAAATTACAACGATCCATTTACAATTCTGGAACAAACAGGCTATATGCTAATGCCATTGAGTTGCTGCACAAACACCTTCATTTATGCTGTTTCACAACGTAAATTTAAAGATGAACTTTAAAATTTGATTATGCGTCCCATTTCTTTGCTAACATATTTCTTTCAGAAAGTTTTTACCTCTGTGAACTAAACAATAAGTATAAGTTTATTCTCACCATTTTATGATAAAGCACAATATAAAATAACACGGCTTTATGACTTCCATCAACATTTCCTTGCATTGTATTGACAACAAGTCAAGACTTGTGTGTTTGCTTATCTTGCTTCCTTCTGGGACATAATCATTCATAATGTAAAAATTAATATTGTCAATCCTTCTACCCTAACTTCACAGGAAAACGTCAGTTAAAATGACGCAGATAAAATAATGTTTGGGCATGAAGAAAGTGGCATAGATCATTTTCTAAACGGCGAATTATTTCAGAAATCTGAAGCATGAAGACACACTTTGAAATAATACTTCAGAATACTCCTAAAGTTAAGCATGCACGTTCCATCAGGATTTGGGAAAGACAAATACAATGTTAGCGTTCATTTCCAGAAATCTGGAATACAAGAGCAAATATTTAGTGGTGAAGTTAAATAAGGTTCTGATCAGACTGTGCTTGGAATAATGGAAGTAGTAGTGGGCCCCGTATCTAACAAAGATTGAATTGATGCTGGATGAAATCTTAAGGAAGTTTAGAAGACTTATAATGGGGTTGACGGGCTTGTCATATGAAAGAGCGGTTAAGGATCCTGGGTCTGTAATCAATGCAGTTTAGAAAGATGAGGAAGTCATAGTTGAAAGTTATACAATACTGAGGGCTCTGGGTAGAACAGACGTGCGTTTATGTTTCCACGAGTTGGAGAAACTAGGATCTAAAGGCAAAGAATAAAGGACAATCGTTTAGAATTGAGATGAGAAGGATTTTCTTTAACCAGAGGATGAATAATTTGCAGAATTCATTGGTACCAAAGGCTGTGGAAGCTAAGGTTTTGGGAGCATAGGCAAGCCAGAGGTAGACAGATTCTTGATTTTTCTTGGGGAATCAAGGGTTAATGAGAGACAATCGAAGATTTTGGTTGAGAAACATCAGCATGATCAAATGCTATATTTGACTCGGTGGGCTGAATGTGCTAAATTTGTTACTGTATCTCATGGCCTTTGGATCTTCTGTCCCATTTTCCAGATGTAACATAATTAGATGACAATTTGGGTATTTGTGTTTGTGTCAAAAGTTTTTCTTTCATCATGCTAATTAAGCACATAGACTAAATATCAAAATTCAACATAGTATTTCAATCAGGTTTTCGTGTTACTGATTGGATATTCTGCTTGACCTGAAAACCAAAACTGTCAGAAGTACTCATCGAGGAAAAATGATGAATTTCCCATTTACATTTATTGTAGCCACGTATTTGAACATTACATCTCAGAAAAGAAAGGACGTTTGCGGATCATTAAGCTCCAGATACTTAAATACTGTGCATGCCAGAAATCTAGAATAGCAATGAGAAAAGAAAACCGGATATTCTCATCAGAGTTGGAAGCTTCTGTGTGGAGAAAAGCTCAGTTAATATTTCTTATTAACTCTGAGTCCTGAACTGTTGAGATTCACCATTATTTTCAACTTTTATCATAAATACTTTTTATGCTGACAGAGATCATTGCAGATGTGCGACTCAATGCTACCTGTATCTTGCCATATCCATGAGCAATAACAAAAAAAGAAATTGAATGCTCCAGTTTGCTTTTTGTCAATTTACAGTTTTAGACTCGATTGCCAAGGTTCTATTATCCCTTCCATGCCGGACAGTTTGGAAACATGACTTCTGATAGGTTTCATTTGTTATAATTCGGATGCACCAGCTTAATTTATGCTTTATGGGCTACTAACATTAATTCGAAGTTGCCAATGTGTTAGCTTCCAACTATACACTTACTGGCGAAATTCGAAGAAACAAGAATAATAAATATTATTATTCAAATTTCAACAATATTGCAAACTACATCATTTGATTAAGTATGTTGTATTATATTATATAGAACATAGAAACGTACAGTACAGAACAGGCCCTTCGGCCCACGATGTTGTCCCAAAGATGATTCATACTCTAAAATAACATAACCGAACCAAACCAACGCACGCCTCAATTCACTGCTGTTCATGTGCGTGTCCAGCAGTCACTTAAATGCGCCTAATGACTCTACTTGCCCCACCACTGCTGGCAACGCATTCTATGCATTTGCAACTCTCTGCATAACGAACCTACCTCTGACATCTCCTCTACACCTTCCTCCTATTATCTTAAAGCTATGACCTCTCGTGCCAGTCAATCCTGCCCTGGAGAAAAAAAAAAGTCTCTGGCTATTGACTCCATCTATGCCTCTCATTACCTTGTATACCTCAATCAAGACACCTCTTTTCCCCTTCTCTCCCGCGAAGAAATTCCGCACTTTGTCAACCTCACTTCGTAAGACAGGCCCTCCAGTCCAGGCAGCATCCTGGTAAGCCTTCTTTGCACCCTCTCCAAAGCGTCGTTATCTTTCCTATAATAGGGCGTCCAGAACTGGACACAATATTCAAAGCGTGGTCTCACCAGGTTCTTGTAGAGTTCAGCAAAACCTCACGGCTCTTAAACTCGATCCCCTTGTCAATGAAAGCCAAAAAAACAAATGCTTTCTTAACAACCCTATCCACTTATGTGGCAATTTTGAGGCATCTATGCACTTGAATACCAAGATCCCTCTGTTCCTACTGCCAAGAATCTTGTCTGTAATCCTTTATTCAGCATTCAAGTTTAACCATCCAAAATGCATCACTTTGCATTTATCCAGGTTGAACTCCATCTGCCATTTCTCAGCCCAGCTCTGCATCCTGTCCATGATGCGCTGCAGCCTGCAATAGCCCTCGATATAAACAATGGCACTTCCAACCTTTCCATCATTGGCTGAAGATTAAGCTGAAGTACACATGGATAACAGGCAAACATCGAGTATCAGACAGCATGCGTGTTTAAGGCATACCCTTCAGAATTTGATGCGTCATCCCAGGTATTAGTGCTACTATACATCTGTAAATGTGAATGTAGAAATTTTTAAAAAGTGTCAATGTTTTGAACTCAGGTGCGGTTTTCGTGTTTGCAGCTATGTTCGCCAAACTGGGAATTTGATTTGCAGACGTTTCGACTCGTGTCTGGTGACATCTTCAGTGTGTTGAAGAATCCTGTGAAGAGCTGCTGTACTAAGTCTTCTGGAATTCATTTAATTCCATTTCTACTGCTTACAGTTGCAGGTTCAGGTTGTTAATTGCAGGGGCCAATATATTGGGTCCAGTTCAACGTGCTTGTTGATTGAGACCATGGATGTTTCGATGAATTCCTTTGCTGTCCTCTGTTTGGCTTGTACTATGATCTTTTATCCCAGTCGAATCTGTGATCCTTATCATCTGTGTGTATCAATGTTAGGGATAGTTAGTGGCGTTTAGTGGCTCGTTGATGTTCGTGGATGTGGACTATTCATTGTCTGCATGGTTGCCCAACATAGAATTTAATGTAGTTTTTGCATGAAATCCTGTAAATTGCTTTGGTATTGCACACGATAGGTATCGAGTCTTTTTTTCCTAATAAGTTGTTTTCTGAAAATTACTGTCTGTTGATGGACTATCATTATCCCCGTGTTCAGACTAATCTGGTTCCCAGTTCTGAGACTTTTTAAATTATAAGGTAGGCTGGCTAGTGAATTAGTTCGTGGCATGTACTCGTCATGTCATTTGTGTGTTAGGCATTGACAAATTAAGTTGCTGGTTTGTGTGTTCTTCTTCTTTGCCTCATAGTTTGGGTGTGCTGCAATGTGCTCTTTTGAACAGGGTTCTAATGCAGCTTCTCATGACTGCGTTTGGGTGGTTACTGTTGTAATTCAGCACCTGATCAGTCTGTGTGGCATTCCTGTACACTTTTGTGGTGCATTATTTGTTCTGTGTTCTTTGTATCGTCGCATCAAGGAAAGGGAGTTGCTTTCCCCTCCTCTCTCGTAAATATGATCCTTGTGAATATTGTCTTTATGATCCGGTGTGTGTTCTCGATTTCTGTTCTCTTAATGATAACAAAAGTATCGTCTACGTATATGATACACAATTCGGGCTGGATTTGTGATAGAGCTGTTTATTCTGCTTCTGCTATGAGCCCACGGATAGGTGAGCCCTTAGGTGACTACGAATTTGTTTAAATAGTTGGTTGTTGAATGTGACCTCCTACAAACATGGCACTTGTCCACAGGCTCTATCAACAAGCACATTGGCCTGGACCCAACATATCAGCCACTGCAACAAACAACCAGAACCTTCAACTGGAAGCAGCAGAAATGGAACCAAATACATTCCAGAAGAAACAGTATGGCAGCACTGAAGGTGTCACCCAGTCAGTGACGAAAGGTTTGCAATTCATCTTTCCAGCTCGAGGAACATAGCCACAATTACGATATAAAAAAGGAAACAAGGGATTTACGTTCTTCCATTTCGAATACATATTTTCAGAACTGTCTTAAAATCTGTATTTCATAAACTACATCAACCATTCCAACCATTCTGGTAATTCGGCATATTTGCCTTCAGTACGTTGCATTCTCGAAGATATTGCAGTTAATTTTAGGCAGGACTCTAGCAATTCAAAGAGAGTCATCCCCACCAAGGAGTAATGCACCCCGTCTATTTACGTACTCTGTTCAAACCTTAATCACCTGCACCAATTGAATGCAACATTGACTCTTAGAGCCATAGAGATGTACAGCATAGAAACAAACCCTTCAGTCCAATTCGCCCATGCCGACCATATATCCCAAATTAATCTAGTTCCATTTTCCACCATTGACCCAAATCCCTCTAAACCCTTCCTACTAATGTGCCCATCCAGATGCCTTTTTAAATATTGTAATTGTACCAGTCTTCACGACATCATCTAGCAGCTCATTCAATGATTCATAAACATTGGGTGAAAAAGATCCTCCTTAGGTCCTTTTAAGTATCTCCCCTCTCATGATAAACCTTTACAGCTGGACTCGCCCAACCCAGGTGAAACACCTTGTCTATTCAACATATCGATGCTCCTCACGATTTTATAAGCCTTCATAAGATTACCCTCAACTTTCAACCCTCCTGGAAAACAACCCCAGACTGTTCATCCTCTCGCTATAAATCAAATCCTTCAACACTGGCAACATCTTTGTAAATCTTTTCTGAACCCTTTAAAGTTTCACAGCATCCTTTTTTTGTAGTAGACTGACCAGAACTGCACACAATATTACAAAAATGACTGAACCAAAGTCCCGTACAGTTCACAATTCCTACTTTTAATGCTCTGAACAATAAATGAAAGCATACAAAACGCCTTCATCAATTTCGTATCTACCTGCGACTCCACTTCAAGGAATCATGAATCTGCACGCCAAGGATTCTTGGTTGAGCAGGGCCTTACTATTAATAACATAGAGCATAGAACAGTACAGCACAGTCCAGGTCCTTCTGCCATCGATGTTGTGTCGCACTTTGATCCTGCTTAAAGATTAACACACTTGCATACACTGCATTTTAAAACCATCTCTGTACCTATCAAGCACAGCATAAATGTCCCTAATGTATCTGACTCGTCTACCACTGCTGGCAGTGCATTCAACGCATCCACTGCACTCTGTGTAATGAACATATCTCTGATATAATGAACATATCTCTGACATCTTCCCTAAAACTTCCAAAAATCACTTTAAAATTGCCCCCTCATGATAGACATTTTGGCCCTGGGAAAACGTCTCTGGCTATGCAATCTGTATGTGGCTCTCATGATCTTTCACAAGGCTATCAAGTCACCGTTCATCCTTCTTTCTCAAATAAGAAAATCCCCATCTTCCTCAAACGTTCTTATTAAGACATGGCCTCCAATTCATGCAGCATCCTCGTCAATCTCCTCTGTACCCTCTCTAAAGCTTCCACATTCTTCCTATAATGAGGCGACCAGAACTGAACACAATGCTCCAAATGTGGTCTCAGCAGGGAGTTATAGATCTGAGGCACAATACTGCGTTCCTTAAACTCATTGTCCCGTGAATGAAAGCCAACACACTGTAAGCCTTGTCCTCACCGCTATCAGGTTGGATGGCAACTTCGAGGGAACATTGGACATGCAGCCCATACTCCCAATATTCCTCCACATTGCGAAGAAATCCACCTTCCACACTGTAATCTGCATTCAACGTTGACCTTCCAAAATGAATCACTTCCCATTTTTTCTCGGTTGTGCTCCATCTACCACTTCCCATCCCAGTTCTGCACTGTATCAATGTCCCATTGCAACAGACAGCTTGCAACAACCCCACCAGCCTCTGTGCCATTGCCAAACATACGAACATATTCTTCCAATTCCTCATCCTAGTCTTTTGAAGAGCAGAGGTCCGAGAACATATCCCTGTGAAACACCACTGGTCACCATGTTCTAGGCTGCATACTTTTCATCGACCATCACCGTCTGCTTTCTTTGGGACAGCGAATTCTGTATCCAGACAAACACATTGCACTGCATCCCATGCCTTCTTACTTTCTGAATGAGCCTACCATGGGGAAACCATTCAAACTCCTTGCCAAAATTCATATGTACCACATCCACTGATGAAGCTTCATTAATGTTATTTTTCACAAACTCAATGAATTGAATAAGGTTTGTGAGACATTACCTGCCCCTCACAAAGCCTTGTTGACTATCTACTCAAACTATGCTTTTCCAAATAATCTGTCTCTCAAATTCCTCTCCAACAATTTGCTTACCACCAACGTAAGACTGATTTGTCTTTAATCCCAACGTTATTACTATTCCCATTCTTGAATAACACAATGACATTTGCCACTCTCCAATCGTCTCTATTAATTCAGTGAACACTGAGGATGCAAAGATTATCGCCAAAGGCGCAAAGATCTCTTCCCTCGCTTCCCGTACAAACCTTGGGTGCACCCCATCTGGTACCCATCCTCACGTGTTTTAAAATTCCCAGCACATCCTCCTCCTGAACATTAACATGCTAAAGCATTATGGTCTGCTTCCCGCTGTCCTCATAAACGACGATCCCTCTCACGAGTGAATACTGGAACAACATATTCATTATGGACGTCCCTTTCCTCCTCCAACGTCAGGCACAAATTCCCTCCACTATCTCTGCTCGGTCCTACCTTCACGCTGGCCACCCTAGTTTATCTTCCATCAGTGTGAAACGCCTTGGTGTTTTACTTAATCCTCCCCGAAATGTATTTTTCATGTCCCTTTCCATCTCTCCTAAGTCCATTGTTCAGTTCCTTCCTTTCTACCTTGCAATGTTCTTGACCTCGTCAGATCCTTGCTTCCTCAACCATAAGTAAGCTTCCTTCATCTTATTGAGTAGATGTTCCACATCTTTTGTCATCCAAATTTCCTTCACCCGACCATCCATTCCTTGCCTCAGTGAGAAAAACCTATTCAGCGCTCGGAGCAAGTACTTCCTAAACAACCTCCACATTTCTGTCATGCATTTCCCTGAGGATATCTGTACCCAAATTGTGTTCCACAGTTCCTGCCTAAGAGTATTGTAATTGTCTCTCCCATAATTAAATATTTTCCCATACTGTCTTGTACTGTCGAACTCCATGACTGCAGTAAGGTTCAGGGGGTCGTGACCACTATCGCCAAAATGCTCTCCCATTGAGTGATCTGACACCTGACCTGGCTAGTTGCCTAGTACTAAATAATATATGGCTTCCACTCTAGTCGTCCTCTCTATAATTAAGTATGTAATTCTGCCCTGATTCGCATTTTTAAAATGCAGCACTTTACATTTATCTGAATTAAACCCACTCTGCCACTCTTTGGTGCATTGGTCCATCTGATCAAGATCCCGATGTACTCTGAGGTAACCTTGTTTGTTGTCCACTAATCATCCAATTTTGGTGTCATCTGCAAACTTACCAACTATAATTCCTATGTTCACATTCAAATCATTTATATAAATGAGGAAAAACAGTGGACCCAGCACCGATCCTTGTGGCATACCACTGGTCACTGGCCTCCAGTCTGAAAAGCAGTCCTCCATCACCAGCGTATTTCTTCTTCCTTCGAGCCAGTTCTCTA
>NC_057739.1:47160423-47184391 GCF_004010195.1 Chiloscyllium plagiosum
TTTCCAGCATCTGCAGTCATTGTTTTTACCAACTGGAAATTCAGTCTAATGATAACCATGAAACCGCTTTCAATTGTTGGAAAAATGCATTTGCTTCATTAATATGAAGCAGAGAACTATGGATGCTGAGGCAATCTGTGGAGATCTAAAAATAAAGCAGAAATTGCTAGAGACATGCAGCAGGTCTGGCAGCACCCGTGGAGTGAAAGCAGAGTTAATATTTCAAGTCCGGTGACCCTTCATTACAGCTCCAGAACTCTGCTTTCTCCCCATAGATACTGTTAGACCTGCTGTGTTCATCCAGCAATTTCTGTTTTTGTTTCAATTTCATTAATGTCAGCCACCATTATCTGGTCTGGCCTACACGTGACGCCAGAGCCACAGCATTGTGATTGATTCTCACCTGTCCTCTGAAATGGTCTAGCAAACCACTCAACTTTTAACAATTGCTACACAATCTCAGCAAAGAAATGAAACCAGATGGACCGCCTGGCATGGAACTAGAAACAACACTGACAACTTGCTAGCATCTTGGAGCTTGTGCCAAATTGAAAAAAATCTTGCAGACAAGTCAACGTGATATAGTCATTCTCATGGAGCCATACCTTCTATATAGTGTCTCAGATATCATCTTCATTTCTGAATTTGTCCAGTCCAACCAGGACAGGGCCAGCACTGCTGGTGAGACAATAGGAGTTGCCCTAAGAGTCCTCAATATTGACTCATGGCATCAGGTCAAAGATAGGCAAGGAAACCTCCTGCTGGTTACTCTGTACTATCCTCTTTCAGTTGATGACTTTATTCTTCTCTCTGTTGAGCAACACTTGAAGAAAGCACAGAGGGTGGCAAGGGCGCAGAATGTATCCTTGTCAGGGGTTGCTTGGCAGCAGCATGACTAGCCAAGTCATACCTAAACGTAGACTAGATCTGCAGCAGGTGGTGAGGGAACCAACAAGAGGGAAAAATGTACTTGACCTCATTCTCTCCAGTCTGCCTGCTGCAAATACATTGTCAATGACTATATAGGTGAGAGTGGCCACCACGCAGTCCTTGTAGAGGCAAAGTCCTGTCTTCATTTTGATAATACCTTCCATCATGTTGTGTGGAGCTCTCATCGTGCTAAATGTGACAGACTTTGAACATATCTAGCAACTCAAGATTGGGAATCCATGAGGGGCTGGTGCCACTAAGAACAGCAGCCGAATTATACTCCAACACTATCTGCAACATCATGGCCCCCACTCTAACATTATCATCACGCCAGAGTATCAACCCTGGTTCAATAAAGTGTGCAGGAGGGCATGGCGGGAGCAACATTAGGCATACTTAAAAATGAGGCACCAACCTGGCAAGCTCCAAAACAGGACTATTATTGTGCCAAACAACATAAATAGCAAGTGAGATAGTAGCAAGTTATAAGTTATACCACAAACAGTGGATCAGATGTAAACACTGTAGTCCTGTCATGTCCAATTGTGCATGGTGGTGGACAATTGAATAACTCACTAGGGGTTATGATCCCACAAATACCCTCAGTAAATTCTCGGTGATGGGAGAGTCCAGCAGATCAGTGCAAAAGGTAAGGCTGAAGCATTTGCAATGAAGTGCCGAGTGGATGAGGCATCACTGCCGAATCCAGAGGACCTAATATCACAGATGCAGTCTTCAGCTAATGCGATTCACTCCGTGTGATATCAAGAAACAGTTAGAGACGTGGGAGGCTATAGCCCTAACAGCATCCTGGCAATTCTGCTGAAGATTTGTTCTCCAGCACATGTCAAGCTGTTCCAGTACAACTACAACATTGGCAATAGCCTGACAATGTGGAAAATTGCTCAGGTATGTCATGTACATAAAAAGCAGGGCAAATTTAACCCCGGACCCTTACTATCTCATCAGTTCATTCTCAATCAGTAATATGATGGAGGGTGTTCTCAACAATGTTATCAAGCAGCATCTACACAGCAATAACCTGCACAATGACATCCAGTTTGGGTTGCGCTTGCACAACTCAGCTCAGACCTCATTTGTTTCAAACACACAAAAGAGCTAAATTCCAAAGGTGAGGTGAGAGTGACAGCTCTTGATATCAAGACCACATTTGACCGAGCATAGCATCAAAGAGCACTAGCAAAACTAGAATAATTGAGAATCGGGGGATCTCTGTTTGGAGTCATTTCTGGCACATCGGAAAATTGTTGTGATTATTGGAGGTCAGTCATCTCCGCTTCAGAACATCTTTGTAGAGGTTCCTCAGCTGCTTCATCAAAGATCTTCACTTCATTAGAAGGTCAGAAGTAGTGGTGATGGTCGATGATTGATTGTGTGATGTTCAGCATCGTTCATGACTCCTCACATAGTGATGTAATCCATGTCCAAATGCAATAAGACCCTAACAAAATACAGGCTTGGGCTGTAAATTGATGAGTAACATTTGTGCTATGCAAATGTATGGTAAGATTCATCTCCAATAAAGGACAATGTATCCACTGCCCCTTGATACTCAATGGTGTTGCCATCACTGAATCCCCCAGTATCAACATCCTGGGATTAACATTGACCAGAAATTCAACTGGATTAGCCATATAAATGCAGTGACTACAACAGTAGATCAGATGCTAGGAATCCTGTAGCAAGTAACTCACTTCCTGACTCTCCAAAGCCTGTCCATGATGTACAGTCAGACGTTTGTGGAATACTCCCTGTTTGCTTGGATGAGGGCAGCTCCAGTAGCATTCATAAAGCTTGACACCATCCAGGATAAAGCAGACTGCTTGATAAGCACCACATCCTCCATATCTAGTCACTCCCCAACTGACAGTCAGGAGTAACTGTGTCTAATATCTACAAGGTTTACTACTGATCTTTAGCAAGGCTGCTTAAACAGCACCTTCCAAACCCACAATCTTTTTCATCTAGAAGGGCAAGGGCAGCAAGATACCTGGGAATATCACCATCTGCAAGTTTCCCCCTCCAAGCCATTCATTGTCCTGACTTGGAAATATATTACAGTTCCTTAACTGTTGCAGGGCCAAAATCCTGGAATTCCCTCCCTATAGGTCAACCTACAGCATGTGGACTGCGCAGTTCACAAAGGCAGCTCACCATCTTCTGAAGGGCAACTAGGGATAGGCAATAAGTGCTGGCCAAAAGTGAGGACTGCAGATGCTAGAAATCAGAGTCTAGATTAGAGTGGTGCTGGAAAAGTACAGCAGGTCAGGCAGCATCCGAGGAGCAGGAAAATCGGCGTTTTGGGCAAAAGCCCTTCATCAGAAATGAAGCCATCCAGTGACACTGACATCCCAAAAGCTAAGGTCTAAGTAATGTCCTGAATATATTCAGCATAACCTCCCTGTTCTTGCATTCTGTATCACTATTAATGAAGCCTAAAATACTGTATGCTCACCTCGCTTCTCTCTCCACCTCTCCTCTCACAGTTCATGACTTGTATACACATACACCAGGTCTTACTGCTCCTGCATACTTTTCTAAGATAAAGGAGCATAATCAGGCCATTCTGCCCATTGAATCTACTCTGCCATTTGATCAGGGCTGATACATTTCTCAACCCCATTCTCCTACCTTCTCCCTGTAACCCTTGTTCACCTTGTCAATCATATCTGTCTCTGTTTTAAATACAGTCAATGACTTAGCCTCCACAACCTTCTGCAGCATTGAGTCCTACAGATTCACCACCCTCTAGCTGAATAAATTCCTCCTTATTTCAGTTCTAAAGCATTGTCCCTTCACTCTCTGAGATTGTACCCTTGAGTCCCAGTCTCTCCTACTAGTGGAAACATCTCCACATCCACTATTTCCAGGCATCACTGTACTCTAAGTTTCAATCAGATCTTCCCTCATGCTTCCAAACGTCATCCAGTACAGACCTAGAATCCTCAACTGCTCTTCATCCCAGACATCATTCTTGTAAACCTCCTCTGGACCACCTTTAATGACATCACATCCTGCCTTAGATATGGGGCCCAGAACTGCTCTCAATATTCCAAATGCAGTCTGACCAGAGCCTTACACCACCTCAGCAGAACATCTCTGCTCTTGTTTTCTAGCCCTATTGAAATGAATGCTAACATTCCATTTGCCTTCCTAATGACCAGCTGAACCTACAACTAGGCCTCCCAAGTCCCTTTTTGTATCAGCTTTCTGAAGCCTTTCCCTATTTAGAAAATAATCCATGCTCTGATCTTCCTACCAAACCTCTCTCTTTCTCATATTTTATTCTGGCTGCCACCTTCTCCTAGCATTGTCCAAGTCCTTCTGCATCCTCCCCACTTCAGCACTACCTATCCCTCCACCTAACTTTGTGTCATCTACAAACTTAGCAACATTGAATAGTAGTCTTTGTTTTATACCGTCTCTCCATTTATAGAGTCATAGAGACGTACAACACGGAAACAGACCATTCGATTCAACTCGTCCATGCCGACCAGATATCCCAACCCAATCTAGTCCCACCTGCCAGCACCTGGCCCTTATCCCTCCAAACCCTTCCTATTCATATACCCATCCAGATGCCTTTTAAATGTTGCAATTGTACTAGCTCCACTACTTCCTCTGGCAGCTCATTGCATACACATACCACCCTCTGTGTGAAAAAGTTGCGTCTTAGGTCTCTTTTATATCTTTCCCCTCTCACCCTAAACTATGCCCTCTAGTTCGGGACTCCCCCACCCCTGGGAGAAGACTTTGTCTATTTATCCTATCCGTGCCCCTCATGATTTTGTACAAGGTCACCCTCAGCCTCCGACGCTCCAGGGTAAAAAGCCTCAGCCTATTCAACCTCTCCCTATAGCTCAGATCCACCAACCCTGGCAACATCCTTGTAAATCTTTTCTGAACCCTTTCAAGTTTCGCAACATCTTTCTGATAGGATGGAGACCAGAATTGCATGTAATATTCCAACAGTGGCCTAACCAATGTCCTGTACAGCTGCAACATGACCTCCCAACTCCTGTACTCAATACTCTGACCAATAAAGGAAAGCGTACCAAAAGCCTTCTTCACTATCCTATCTACCTGTGACTCCACTTTCAAGGAGCTATGAACCTGTACTCCAAGGTCTCCTTGTTCAGCAACACTACCGAGAACCTTACCATTAAGTGTATAAGTTCTGCTAAGATTTGCTTTCCCAAAATGCAGCATCTCATATTTATCTAAACTAAACTCCATCTGCTACTTCTCACCGCATCGACCCATCTGATCAAGATCCTGTTGTAATCTGAGATAACCTTCTTCACTGTCTACTATGCTTCCAATTTTGGTGTCATCTGCAAACTTACTAACTATACCTCTTATGCTCCCATCCAAATCATTTATATAAATGATGAAAAGTAGTGGACGCAGCACAGACCCTTGTGGAAACCACTGGTCACAGGCCTATAGTCTGAAAAACAGCCCTCCACCACCATCCTCCATTTTCTACCTTTGAGCCAGTTCTGTATCCAAATGGCTAGTTCGCCCTGTATTCCATGAGAATGCCTTACTGAAGTCCACATCTCTGCCCTCATCAATCCACTTTCTTCAAAAAACTCAATCAGGTTTGTGAGACATGATTTCCCATGCACAAAGCCATGTTGACTATCCCTAACCAGTCCTTACCTTTCCGAATACATGAACATCCTGTCCCTCAGGATTCCCTCCAACAACTCGCCCACCATCAAGGTCAGGCTCACTGGTCAATAGTTCCCTGGCTTGTCCTTCCCACCCTTTTTAAACAGTGGCACCACGTTAGCCAACCTCCAGTCTTCCGGCACCTCACCTGTGACTATCGATGATACAAATATCTCAGTAAGAGGCCCAGTAATTACTTCCCTAGCTTCCCTCAGAATTCTAGGTCCTGTGGATTTATCCACTTTTATGCTTTTCAATACACCCAGCACTTCCTCCTCTGAATTGTGGACATTTTTCAAGATGTCACCATCTATTTCCCTACATTCTATATCTTCCATGTCCTTTTCTATAGTAAATACTGATGCAAAATACTCACTTAGTATCAAGCCCATCTTCTGTGGCGCCACACAAAGGCCGCCTTGCTGATCTTTGAGGGGCCCTATTCTTTCCCTAGTTACCCTTTTGTCCTTAATGTATTTGTAAAAACCCTTTGGATTCTCCTTAACCCTATTTGCCAAAGCTATTTCATGTCCCCTTTTTGCAGTCTTGATTTCTCTGTTAAGTATACTCCTACTGCCTTTATACCCTTCTAAGGATTCACTCCATCTATCCTGTCTATACCTGACATGTGCTTCCTTCTTTTTCTTAACTAAAACCTCAATTTCTTTAGTCATCCAGCATTCCCTATACCTACCAGCCTTTCCTTTCACCCAAACAGGAATGTACTTTCTCTGGACTCTCGTTATCTCATTTGTGAAGGCTTCCCATTTTCCAGCCGTCCCTTTACCTGCGAACATCTGCCCCCAAACAGCTTTTGAAAGTTCTTGCCTTATACTATCAAAATTGTTCTTCCTCCAAATTAGAACTTCAACTCTTAGATCTGGTCTATCCTTTTCCATCATTATTTTAAAACTAATAGAATTATGATGGCTAGCCCCAAAACACCCCCCCCACTGACACATCAGTCACCTGCCCTGCCTTATTTCCCAAGAGTAGGTCAAGTTTTGCACCTTCTCTAGTAAGTACATCCACATACTGAATCAGAAAATTTTCTTGTACACACTTAACAAATTCCTCTCCATCTGAACCCTTAACACTATGGCAATCCCAATCTATGTTTGGAAAATTAAAATCACCTACCATAACCTCCCTATTATTCTTACAGATAATTGAAATCTCCTTACAAATTTGTTTCTCAATTTCCCTCTGACTATTGGGGGGGTCTATAATACAATCCCAATAAGGTGATCATCCGTTTCTTATTTCTCAGTTCCACCCACATAACTTCCATGCATGTACTCCCTCAGTACAGCTGTAATGCTATCCCTTATCAAAAGTGCCTCTCCCCCTCCTCTCTTGCCTCCTGTAATGCTATCCCTTATCAAAAGTGCCTCTCCCCCTCCTCTCTTGCCTCCCTTTCTGTCCTTCCTGTAGCATTTGTATACTGGAACATTAAGCTGCCAGTCCTATCCATCCCTGAGTCATGTTTCTGTAATTGCTATGATATCCCTGTCCCATGTTCCTAACCATTCCCTGAGTTCATCTGCCTTCCCTGTTAGGCCACTTGCTTTGAAATAAATGTAGTTTAATTTATCAGCCCTACCTTGTTCTCTGCTTTGTCCCTGCCTGCCTGACTGTTTGACTCACCTTTGTTCTCAACTGTACAAGTCTCAGATTGAAATCTTTTCTCTCTATCTCCCTTGATATGACCTTTTCTGTTGCTGGTTGTGTACTGCCAATGTCCTTTCAGTTTCCCTCCTTACCCATTTCTAATGAGTCCCTTTACTTACTTATTGATGTCCCAGTTTTGCTCCCAAAACCCCTGGTGTTGGAAATTGCCATGCCCTTGTTGGTCCTACATCTTCCTCAGGTAGAAGTCAGAGTTTTTGTAATCCATTGGAACCCTAATTTCTAGCCCCCACTTCTCTTCATTTCATTATGATGTGCCGCATGTGAAATCTGCAATTACCTTGTATCACTGTCACCACTAACTCTGCATTCCAGTAGACTTGAAGCATGTCTCCAGAGTTAAGTTGTCTGCTTTCCCCTAGACTCATGTACTTCCCTGTAATAACTTCCTTTATCATTATTGGCTAAGCCCCCAGTGCTGACCAAGATCCATCATGCCGCAGACTAACTTGGCAGGATGGGCCTGACTGACCACCGTTTCGATGTCTCAACAGCACCTGACTAATTTGCCTGGAACTGCCTACCGTAGAGGGCTAATCAGTCATTGATTAAGTTTAAAGTAGACATTGACAGATACCAGTACGTAAATGTCAATGTCAGAAAGTTATATGGAGATAGTGTGGGGAGAAAAGAATTGAAATTCATTCTCAAACTTGATCATATTAAATGGCAATGCATCTCAAAGGGCTGTTTGACCTATTTCTGCTCCTGTGTTCCAGACAGCAAATAGGGAAAAACATGCTGAATAAAAAAAAACCAAAAGAACTGCTGCTTTTGGAAATGAAAAACAAAATCAGAACTTGCTTGAAAAACTCAGCAGGTTTGGTAGCATCTGTGGAGTGAAATCAGAGTTAACGTCTTGGGTCCAGTGACCCTTCTTCAGAATATAAAAATATGCTGAATTTTACCTCAAGCAGCCATAGTATGTTACCAATGAACACTTGGGATGCTGCATAGGCAGAAACCTCGTGCAGTTACCACTGTATTAATGGTGAATGGTTTAACAGAACCAAACAAGAAATAAATAAATAAATTCCCAAAAGGCTGGTTATAGTTTTGGAATCCAAAACTATCATCTCCAATCCTGTCACAAATTCCACATTATCGCTTAATATTTTTATTCCTTTTCCCAGCTGCTGTCTTAGATTGAACCAGAGCATATGCTTTCAGATTTATAGGGTCTAAAAATGGGTAGGGTAAACAAATAAGGTCTTTTCCCTGGGATGGGGGAGTCCAAAACTAAAGGGCATAGATTTAGGGTGAGAAAGGAAAGATATAAAAGGGACCTAAGGGGCAACATTTTCATGCAGAGGGTAGTGCATGGATGGAATGAGCTGCCAGAAGAAGTGGTAGAGGCTGGTACAATTACAACATTTAAAAGGTATCTGGATGGGTATGTGAATAGGAAGGGTTTAGTGGGATATGGGCCAAATGCTGACAAATGGGACTAGATTAATTTAGGATATCTGGTCGGCATGGATGAGTTGGACCGAAAGGTCTGTGTCTGTGTTGTACATCACTATGACTCTATAATATGTTGAAGAGTCTGGTGCCAGAGACTTTAATTCTTTCTAAATGAATGCAAGGACTTGGATTTTTAAAATATATTGTAAAGTATGAAAATACCATGTATCACATTGCTAGCATGAATCAGCCTGCAGGATGGAGCTTTAAAAATCATGAGGTTGATTTCCAGTGTCTAGGTTCAAATTATACATACATCAGTATTGATTATTTTCACCATCGCCTCAGTGGTCAAATTAGCATCAACTTGCTTCCGTTTCAGCCCTTTCCAAGGCTGAATATTGTCCACTCATCTGTTTTTGCTTAATTTTTTACTTCATTTCTCCATAGTTCAAGGCTGTGAAGTCTTTGTTTCGTATGTCAGTACTTTGCTGTCTTTCTCTAACTGTGCTGAGCAAGCACTTTGATTCCTGAACTTTTACTCTTGCTCTAATCCATTAATTTGTCTTTCTGTTCATCAGTTTATATATTTTCTAATCAGCCTGTTCAGAGTTGTTGTTATACACCTCTGGAGTAGATAGGATTTGAACCAAAGCTTTCTGGACCAGAGCTAGGGACACTGCCACAAGAGCCCCACTTGTTTGTCCAGTATACTTTTTTATACCACATAGTGATCTATCAATGTCACTTGACTTTCTTTGTCATCTCTCCTGTTTGTCATGCAAAAACTAGCTGGAATATCTAACTTGTGGTTTTTGAGGACTTCACCTATCCAAGGAATCCCTTACTTCTGCCTTGGGGACTGTTCTGCAATAATGTGTTGGTCTGACTTTCTAGCTGGTTTAATCTCATACCACATGTTTCTCCCTTCATAACATTGTTCAGTCTAACTGCAACCTGAATTCATCTGCTGCTGAAAACCTCATTCAAGCCTCTTCTAGACTTGCTTATTCCATTTCTCACCTGACCAGCCATCAATCTCCTTAAATTTGAGCTCACATGGAAATTTGCCAGTTTCATATTCTCCAACAAATCCTCTCCACCTTTGACCTTGCTGACCTACATAGACATCAACATTCTGTTTTCAATAATGAAGTAGATATAGCTGTTGTGGCTAAAGGGTTTTAGGGGAATGATACAATTAGGAATTGAGCTTCTTGATCAGCAATGATCACACTGAATGGCATGACGATTCAATAGCTTACTCCTATTCCTATCTTCTATGTTTCTCTGCATCTCTAACGTAATGTTCCCATTTTCATGTTTAAATGTTTCCATGGCACCCTTCTTCCTAATTATGCAATCTTCTGCAGCTCATCACCCTCTAGCCAACAGTTCTGGCCATCTCCTGTTGTGCTCAGACCTCTAAACCCCTTGCTCTGCATTTCCGTCCTCCACATTCTTCTTCTGTTTCAACATTCAGCCTAAGTCTCAGCTTTTAGCTTTTTAACTCAGTGTCCATTATTTGAATTTGCTTAATCTGTGAAATCCTTTGTTGTTCTATGAATAATTGTTTAGGAGAAAATGAATACTGCAGATGCTGGAGCTCAGAGTCAAGAGTGTAGTTCTGGAAAAGCACAGCAGGTCAGGCAGCATCCAAGGAGTAGGAGAATCGACGTAAATTCCTTCCACATCCATCAGAAATTTACCTGTACCTCTACCAATGTCATCTCCTGCATCTGTTGCACCCGGTGTGGTCTCCTCTACATCGGGGAGACAGGACGCCTTCTTGCGGATCGTTTCAGAGAACATCTCTGGGACACCCGCACACACTAACCCAACCGCTCTATGGCTGAACACTTCAACTCCCCCTCCCACTACATCAAGCACATGCATGTCCTGGGCCTCCTCTACTGCCACCTGATGCCTGGAGGAGGAAAGTCTCATATTTCACCTTGGGACCCTGCAACCACACAGGATAAGTGTGGATTTCAACAGCTTCCTTATTCCCCCCCTCCACAACATTATCCCAGTCCCAATCCTTCAACTCGGCACCACCCCTCCAGACCCATCCGTCGCTCCCCCCTCTGACTTATTCCCTTCTCCCTCACCTTCATCCACCTATCGCTTTCTCAGCTACCTTCCCCCACACCTCACCCCCTCCCATTTATCTCTAAGCCCGATCCACAAGCCTCATTTCTGCTGAGGGGCTTATGCCCGAAATGTCGATTCTCCTGCTCCTCGGATGCTGCCTACCCTGCTGTGCATTTCCAGCACTACACTCTCGACTATGAATAATTTTTGTCAATATTATCTGCTTTAACATTTTGCTTTAATACAGACATCAATTTAATAGCATGAAATGATTACACAGATATATCCTCAAAGTTGACATCACCAAAATATATATTAATGTCTAAGAATCATTTGACAGACACATTTACAAGTGGACATTCTTCTCGTGTAGAAGGGTTCATCAACTTCAGTACAAATATGACTGAAAACTCAAGAGGAGGTCCAATGTACTCTTCAGGGTCCAATACAGCCGGTTTCCTGGTATATTACGAAGAAAATGAAAATATGGGGAGCTACAAAGTTAATGATACACCCCTGGAACTGACCTTTAATATGTCTACAGAGATTCCATTCTCCAATGAAACACTTCTGCAGATTATTCATCAAGCAAACAGAACGCAGAAATTGC
This sequence comes from Chiloscyllium plagiosum, assembly GCF_004010195.1. NCBI lineage: Eukaryota > Metazoa > Chordata > Chondrichthyes > Orectolobiformes > Hemiscylliidae > Chiloscyllium > Chiloscyllium plagiosum. The sequence goes on from NC_057739.1 coordinate 47,171,849, forward strand.
GGTAAGCCATCTTAACAATTAGTATTAGTACATTCAGTGGCAGTCATTCTCTAGGTAATATATCTAATACAGTTAAATGATGGGGAATTGTTTTTAAAAGATGCTTGTGTCTTCTAGAAAGGCAGGTGTACATGAAGCAGCTGACTATTTTATAACAAACTTCCCTAAAAAGAATAACCTTTTTGTATATCTTGGGCTTCGCTTCCACTAGGATGTGCTCCTGACAAATGCTATATGTTGTTTTAGTCACCAGCAGATGAAAACAAGTGTTTGTCTCTTGGTTTAAGAAACTTCAGTGCTGTCCACCCAGGCTTGGAGACTTTGAAATGAAGTCCCATCCCAATATTTGTATCTTTCATCTGATTGTGTCTTGAATCTACTGAAGATATCTGAGATTTTCAGTGCCAATATTATGCAAAATTAACTAACGCTAAATGTACATTAACACAAACAGGGCAATGGTGACTGAATGAAATGTGCTTAAGTAGACTATCAGATGAATTCAAGTTTTATTTAGGTAATGTAAAGCAAGCAGCATGTTAAAGCCAGAGAACAGTGTTATAAGCAAAATTATCATGTCTAGACTCTGTTTGCACTTTCCTCTTGGCTTAACAAATGTGGAAGTGGTTGCAAATATGTCCATGTATGTATGTGAATAACAGTCTTAAATAGCATGGGAAAATTAGGTTGATACACTTTGCAGGAGTCTGTCAGATCTCTGCACCAGGACCTCCCAACTGAGTTGGGGAAGTTAATGGAATGAGAGATCATTGTTACTGTTAGTAGGTCAGGGGATAGTGCAATATTGCACTAAACTCCTCCTTGTAATTCTTGAATCTTAGGTGGCAGCTATTCCCAGAGCAGTTCACACAAGAAGCACTATGTGCAGACAGTGAGCCTTTCCTCAGGACATGCATATTTACATGCTGCATTCCACCAGTGATGTTGTTCCTGGAATTGGTGCTTTTCATTGTTTGCCGTTCATGTCAGAGCTTCTGCTGTCTAGAGATTGAACAGGCTGTAACAGTGAGGCATATGAGCAATAGAACAGCTTTGATATTATGTACAAATTTAAAGTATTTACGGTAATATCAAACTGTTTAAAGCAGAAATCTATCTAGTCAGATTAATAATTAGGTGCAATACTTCATTTTAGCAAAAATGAGAGATTCAACATCAAAAACATCCAGGTTTTTTCAATCATTTAAAAAATAATAGTTACCTGTTGGACTGGTATCTGAAAATTGCTATTGGAATATCAACCGTAACACATGATGACTAAAACAGTACATCTGTTTGCTATTTAAATGGTCTTTTGTTTCTCTAAAGCTGGGTATTTTTATTACATTCTCTCTGTTTCTAGCCAGCTGAAGCTCTGCTTGTAACAAGTCTTGGAATGCTTCTTCAACAGCAGGACAGGTAGGTTTGTAACACACATGTTTGTGCAGTGCTTTATCCTGTTACTTTGCTCAGACATAATTCCTTGCACCAATTATTTCTTTCAGGAATAGACTGAAGATGCTGAGAAAGGGCCTGGGAGTGAGCGCTGCTGACATGTACAGATGGAAGCTGTCATCTCATGAACCTTGTAGTTCCACCTGCGCAACAGGTATCCTGTATACATTTAAGCATTCATATCATGGAACTTGCAGTGTGATGGAAAAAGATCACAGATTAGTATATCTACATAAGTATGCCTTTAAGAAAGTAACCCCATGGTTTCAAGGGCTATCTTACAAAATCCCTCATGATACAGGCAAATTTGTAACTAATCTCACCACCTCCCACATAAGCACTTTGGCAAACATCAAGCATAGTGGTTGATTATTGGTGTGCAGAATGGACTACTCCAGAAAAACAGACATGTCTGTCACAAACACAATACCATCATCTTGTAACATTTTACTACTTGGATTCTGTCTTAATCAGTGGCTAGCTATTTGGTTTCCCATCAGCAGGTGGTTGGTTGAAGTCCTATTTTAGAGACTAGTACACTTAATTGGAGATTTTGTCTGGGGTTTCTCATGATAGACCAAAACAAGATTTCTCCCAAAATTATGTGAATCAATTGGGAGAGTTCCTCAGGAAATTTCCAGCTGTTAAACCTTCAGAACGTTCTAAGGTTGTGCAAAATGTTGCGTAAATGCAAGTGCTTTTTTCTTTACATTGTCGAGACTTTATAAACTTCAGCTATTTAAGAACAAAGAAAAATTACAGCACAGGAACAGGCCCTTCGGCCCTCCAAGCCTGCACTGATCCAGATCCTCTACCTAAACCTGTCGCCTGTTTTCTAAGGATCTGTATCCTTCTACTTCCTGCCTGTCATGTATCTGTCTAGATACATCTTAAATTATGCTATTGTGCCCACCTCTATCACCTCCGCTGGCAACACATTCCAGGTACCCACCACCCTCTGCATAAAGAACTTTCCACGCATATCTCCCTTAAACCTTTCCCCTCTCACTTTGAACTCGTGACCCCAAATAATTGAATCCCCCACCCTGGGGGAGAAAGCTTCTTGCTACCCACTTGTTAATTCTCCTCATGACTTTGTAGACCTCAATCAGGTCCCCCATCAACCTCTCTCTTTCTAATGAAAATAATCCTAATCTACTAAACCTCTCTTCATAGCTAGTGCCTTCCATACCAGGCAACATCCTTGTGAACCTCCTCTGCACCCTCTCCAACACATCAACATTCTTTTAGTGAGGTGTCAACCAGAACTGTACGCAGTATTCCAAATGTGGCCGAACCAAAGTCTTATACAACTTTAACATGACCTGCCAACTCTTTACTCAATACCTGTCCCATGAAGGAAAGCATGCCGTGTGCCTTCTTGACCACTCTATCGACCTGCGTTGCCACCTTCAGGGTACAATGGATCTGAACACCAAGATCTTTCTGTACATCAATTTTCCCCAGGGCTTTTTCATTTACTGTATAGTTCGCTCTAGAATTGGATCTTCCAAAATGTGTCACCTTGCATTTGCCGGGATTGAACTCCATCTGCCATTTCTCTGCCCAAGTCTCCAATCTATCCATATTCTGCTGTATTCTCTGACAGTCCCCTTCACTCTCTGCTATTCCACCAATCTTAGTATCATTGAAAACTTGTTAATAGACCACCCATACCTTCCTTCAGATCATTTATGTATATCACAAACAACAGTGGTCCCAGCAAGGATCCCTGTGGAACACCACTAATCACAGTTTTCCATTTTGAGAAACTCCCTTCCCCTACTACTCTCCGTCTCCTGTTGGCCAGCCAGTTCTCTATCCATCTAGTTAGTAGATCCTGAATCCCATGTGATTTCACTTCCTCCATCAGCCTACCATGGGGAACCTTATCAAGCACCTTACTAAAGTTCATGTATATGACATCTACAGCCCTTCCCTCATCAATCAACTTTGTAATTTGCTCAAAGAATTCTATTAAGTTGGTAAGACATGACCTTCCCTGTACAAAACCCTGTTGCCTATCACTGATAAGCCAATTTTCTTCCAAATGAGAATAGATCCTATCCCTAAGTATCTTCTCCAGCAGCTTCCCTACCACTGACGTCAGGCTCACCTGTCTATAATAATTACCTGGATTAACCTTGCTACCCTTCTTAAACAAGGGGGCAACATTAGCAATTTTCCAGTCCTTCAGGACCTCACCCGTGTTCAAGGATTCTGCATAGATATCTGTTAAGGTCCCAGCTATTTCCTCTCTCGCTTCCCTCAGTAACCTGGGATAGATCCTATCAGGACCTGGGGACTTATTCACCTTAATACCTTTTAGAATACCCAACACTTCCTCCTTATGCCAACTTGACATAATCAAACACCTATCCCTAACCGCAACATCTGTCATGTTTCTCTCCTCACTGAATACCAATGCAAATTACTCATTAAGAATCTCGGCCATTCTCTTTGACTCCACACATAACCTTCCTCCTTTGTATTTGAGTGGGCCAAACCTTTCTCTGGTTACGCTCTTGCTCTTTATGTATGCATAAAAGGCTTTGGAATTTTCTTTAACCCTGTTCGCTAAAGATATCTCATAACTCCTTTTAGCCCTCTTAATTTCCTCATTTCAGATTGGCCCTATGTTCTTCTAAAGCCTCGTCTGTCTTCAGTCACCTAGATCTTATGTATGCTTCCTTTTTCCTTTTAGCTAGACTCTCAAATTCATTTGTCATCCATTCTTTCCTAATCTTGCCATTTCTGTCCCCCATTTTCACAGGGGCATGTCTGTCCTTCACTCTAATCAACCTCTCTTTCAAAGCCTCTCACATATCAAATGTGGATTTACCTTCAAACTGCTGTTCACAATCCACATTCCCCAGCTCCTACCAAATTTTGGTATAGTTGGACTTCCCCCAGTTTAGCACTCTTCCTTTAGTACCATTTTCCTCTTTGTCCGTAAGTATTCTAAAACTTTGGGAATAATGATCACAATTCCCTAAGTAATCCCGTACTGAAGCTTCAACCACCTGGCTGGGTTCATTCCCCAACAGCAGCACCAGTATGGCCCCTTCCCAAGTTGAACTATTTACATACTTACCTTAAACCGTCCTGGATGCTCCTTACAAATTCTGCTCCATCTAGACCTCAGCACGAAGTGAATCCCAGTCAGTGTTGGGAAAATTAAAATCTCCTGTCATTACCATCCTGTTGCTCCTACATCTTTCCATAATCTGTTTACATGTTTGTACCTCTATATCACACTCGCTGTTGTACAGCTCCAACATTGTTATCACGCCCTTCCTATTTCTGAGCTCTGTCCATATTAAGTGGAATAGTAAAACATAAACTCTCAAATTATATCCCTCCCTGCCCTCCCAATCAGTTAATATACTACTTGAGTAGCTGAGACAACCTGCTGACTTTCTACTCAGTTCAGAATTGAAAGAACATTTCCACTTTGGAGTGATAATATTTGTATGATGAGATCTGCCAATTCTTTTGCATAAAAAAATCATTGTAATATTGGATGCTGTGAAATAACAGTATAGTTAGAATGAGGCATGTCATATTTGTGGGCGGCACGGTGGCACAGTGGTTAGCACTGCTGCCTCACAGCGCCAGAGACCCGGGTTCAATTCCCGCCTCAGGCGACTGACTGTGTGGAGTTTGCACGTTCTCCCCGTGTCTGCGTGGGTTTCCTCCGGGTGCTCCAGTTTCCTCCCACAGTCCAAAGATGTGCAGGGTCAGGTGAATTGGCCATGCTAAATTGCCCATAGTGTTAGGTAAGGGGTAAATGTAGGGGTATGGGGTGGGTTTCGCTTCGGCGGGTCGGTGTGGACTTGTTGGGCCGAAGGGCCTGTTTCCACACTGTAATCTAATCTAATCTAATTTTACTAAATTACACTTAACTGTATTAAGTAGCTACAAATTAATTAGATCATGCTTCTCATGATGTTAGGTATCCAGCATAACTGATTATACCCAAGTATCTGTACCTCCTAACGATATATTACCTCATCCTATCTGTTTCATGTCGAATGTAACTTCTCATTAATATATTTATATCAGGCTCAGATCACTGATGCATGTAAAGAACTTTATGAATTCAACCTGATTGTTGCCAGTGGCCCAACAAAAATATTTCTTGTGATTATGGGTAATAAAAATAGTAGAAAATCTGATGAAACTTTACTTCGTTGAATACCCAAAAAATGAGTTAATTATCTGCTGTGTGAGCATATAAATGCAATCTTCCAATTCTGAATAACAATGAGTTATGCCATTGGGAGCTCCTTCCTCCTGGTAGGTCAACCACATTGGCAAGATCAGGGTAGGTGCCAGACAAAGTGTGATTCAAAGTCCTAGGTGGCAGATCAGGCAAAGGAAGACTCTGCATCTAACTATGAAGAGAGGAGAAGGCTGCAGCAAAAAAGTGGTCCCAATTTTTATTGTTCAATACATCAGTGAAATCTGACCACAAGAACATGTGGACAATGACAGCACCCCAAGATCTCCATATTAAATAAAGTCATGTGCAGCCTTCTCTAAGAATCCATTTGACAAGTCCAATGATGTCCATCGCCATTGGACAGTAGGCAACAGGGATGGGGATATGTACCTGAGAGTCACTGGTCAAGAATCTGTTCACAGACAATAGAGACATGAAGAATCAGCATCTGTGACTGAGCAACCTCTTCAGGCTGGTGTTCTGATCCAGCTAATGTTATTATTGGACAGGTCAGATCCCAGACTGAAGCCTGACTTGATGGTTAATTTTTTTTTTGCTTTGGTCAAAATGGTCTTTCACTGAAATAGATTTTGTTTGAACGATAAAGCAGAAGTTTATTAACCAAAAGAAATAAAGGTAAAGTGGAATAAACCAACCTATTTACTGACAACACAAATTCAAGATTTTTAAACACACTGTAAAAGTACAATCACATTACTTCCAACACAAAATCCTTTTTACTGTAGTTGTGGGTATGTTCGCTGAGCTGGGAGGTTGATTTACAGACATTTCATTCCCTATTTAGGTGACATCTTCAGTGCTTTGGAGTCTCCTGTGAAACACTGCTGTACTGTATCTGCTGTAATTTATTTGGTTTCATTCCTGCGCCTTCCAGTTGCCGGTTCTGGTTGTTCATTGTAGTGGCCGGTATATAGAGTCTATGTCTGTGTACTTGATGGAATCCGTGAATGAATACCACGCTTCTAGAGATTCTTCAGCTGTCCTCTAGCTTGTCCTATGATCGTTGTGTTGTGGTCGAATTTCTGGTCCTTGTTAGCTGTGTGTGTCATGACTAGGGACAGCTGGTCGTGGCATTTAGTGGCTAGTTGATGTTTGTGGATATGGATTGCTAGCTGTCTGCTTGTTTGTCCTCTATAGTGTTTTGTGCAGACTTTGTGTAGAATCTTGCAAATTACATTTGTCCTGCACATGATTGATATCAGGTCTTTTGTTCTGGTGAGTCATTGTCTGCAGCTGGCAGTCAGTTTGTGTGCTGTCCAGGATCTTAGTGGTCGGAGAATTCTGTCTGCCAGTTTGGAGACATTTTTTATTTAAGGTAGCGTTGCTAGAGAGTTAGGTCCTAGCATGTATTTATTGCATTGCTTGTCTGTTAGGCATCTGCGGATGAAATTGCAAGATATCCGTTCTTGGCGAATATGTGGACGACACTTTTGTTATCATTAAAAGAACAGAAATCAAGAACACACACCAGATTATCAGCACCATGCTTACAGGGATCAGATTTACGAGAAAGGAGGAAACCAGCAATCAACTCCCATTCCTGGATGTGATGGTAGAAAGAGCACAGAACAGTGAATGCACCACAAAAGTGTATAGGAAAGCCACACACCGACCAAGCCCTGCACTACACCAGTAACCACCTCAACACACACAAGAGAAGCTGCATTAGGACCCTGTTCAAAAGGGCAACATCACACTGCAGCTCTCCCGACCTACGAAGCGAAGAAGAAGAACACGTCAACTGGGTATTTGTTAAGAACTATTATCCCCACAACTTCATCCGCAGATGCTTAACAGACAGACAACACGACAAGGACATACCACGACTTAACTCATTAGCAACGTTACTTATATAAGAAAATGTCTCAGAACTGACAGTCAGACTTCTCCGACCACTGGGATCCATGACAGCCCATAAACCAACAGACACGCTCAGACAACAACTGACCAGGACAAACAACCTGATACCCATCATGTGCAAGACAAATGTAATTTACAAGATTCCATGCAAGACTGCACGAAACACTATATAGGACAATCATGAGCATATCTGAGTATGACCATTCTCATCCAAGTACTTGACAGGACTGCTTATAATAAAGTAACACCTAAAAAAAAGCCATCTCTCCCTCTAATCTGTGGGTAATAACATAGAAATGCGAGTAGGCAATTTGGACCTTTGAGCCTGTTCCACCATTCGATGTGATCAAGGCTGATTATCCAACTCAGTATCCTGTTCCCACTTTCTCCTCATACTCTTTGAACCCTTTAGCTCTAAGAACTAAATCGAACTCCTTCTTGGAAACATTCAATATTCTTTCCTCACTCACTTTCTTTGGCAGAGAATTCCATAGGTTCACCACTTTTTGTGTGAAGAAATTTCTCCTCATCTCAGTCATAAATGATATACCACACATGCTTAGACAGTAACCCCTGGTCCTGGACTACTGTTCATTGGAAATATCCTTCCTACATTTACCCTGTCTAGTCGTGTTAGAATTTTGTAGGTTTTTATGAGACTGCTCCTCATTTTCTGTACTCCAGTGAATATGGTCCTAACCGATCCAGTCTCTCTTTATATGTCAGGCTTATGCCCGAAACATCGATTCTCCTTCTCCTTTGATGCTGCCTGACCTGCTGCACTTTTCCAGCAACACATTTTTAAGCTCTGATCCCCAGTATCTGCAGTCCTCACTTTCTCTTTATATGTCAGTCAAGCCATTCTAGGGGGCAGTCTGGTAAACCTTTGTTGCGCTTCCTCCATAACCAGAATATTTTTCCCCTGTAAGGAAATCAAAACTGTTTCCTTACACCATGGCCCTGTACAATTGTAGCAAGGCATCCCTGCTCCAGTACTCATCCTCTTGCTATCAATGCCAACATACCGTTTCTCTCCTTCATGCCTGCTGCAACTGCATGCTTACTTTCTGTGACTGTATTCAAGGTCACTCCAACCTCATTGCACTTGCCCTTTTCCCAATGTATCACTATTCAGATAATAATCTGCCTTCCTATTTTTGCTAACAAACTAGATAACCTCAGATTTGTCCACATTATATTTCGTCTGTCATACATTTGCCCACCACTCACTTTGTCCAAATCACACTAAAGCAAGTCTGCATCCTCCTTACAGTTCATCCAACCAGCTTTGTGTCAACTTCAAACTTTGAGATATTACATTTAGTTCCCTCATCACCATCATACCATATATTATGAATAGCTGGAATTCCAGCACCCTCTCCAGTGCCTACTAGTCACTGCCTCTTGGCAAAATACCCATTTATTCCCATTCTGTGCTGCTTGTCTGCAGTCTTACATGCTAATCTCTTATGTGGGGCCTTATCAAAAGCCTTCTGGAAGTCCAAGTAGACTGATCCATTAGCTCCCATTAGTTACATCTTTGACAAATCCACTGGAGTTTTCCATTCATTTCTGTTTTGTAAATCCATGCTGAAACTGTGCAATCCTGTCACTGTTTAAGTGCTCCCCCTAATCAGTTCTGCTAGTTATGTACTCTATGTCCTGAATTTTGTGCAGAAGACTTACCCAGACAATTTTCCACATTGTCAGGTAGATGTTAATATTGCGCCTTTAATAGAACAACTTGGTTAAGGGTGTAGCTTGTTCTGAAGTACAAGTCTCTAGAACTATAGCCTGAATGTAGTCAGGGCTCATAGCCTTTCGAGGATCCAGTGTCTCACAACATTTCTTTGTATCGCATGCAATAAATCAAATTGGTTTAAGACTGGCATCTGTGATATTGGGGATCTTTGGAGGAGACTGAGATGGATAATTCACTTGCCACTTCTGACTGAAGATTATTGCAAATGCTACAGTCTTATCTTTTGCACTGTTGTGCTGGGCTCGCTTGTTATTAAAGATGGGGATATCTGTACAGTCACTAATGAGCAACATCCACATTGACTATGAATGAATTTTAAGAAGTACAAATTTCCAGAAAGACCCATTTATGACGCCTTTGAGCTAGATGGATGCTCATTACCATTTAAGCACGTTGATGATCTGCCCATCAGATCTCAGCAAGGATTGAGTGACACAGACACTATGTAGATGTTTGGCTTTAACAAGGCCATAATTCATGGCATGTCAGTGTTTTGATTTAGAATACCTCCAAGTGCTTTGTATTTGTCCTTTTGGCAGAAGTTAGTATTTGTTCTGATGAAGCCATGCAGAGTACACTTTGTCAGCAGGAGGACACTTTTCCCATGCCATTTTCTGAAGTTCCTCTCCAGACTTTGGAGTTATGGTCAACCCGAGTGCAAAAGTGCCCAGAGGAGGATCTTTTGTTCTTTTGGAATGACAGTGAGGAATCAAAGTCAAAATAGGACTGTTGGTTAATATTTTGATTTGAGCCAAGTGTCAGGATGTAAATACTGATGTGGTATATTGACTACAGCCAAGCTGGAAGTATAATGTCATGAGTTTTTCATTTATATAATTGGGGAGATCTGTTGTAGTCAGTTGCTACAGTGAAGGAATGGTGATATATTTTCAAACCTGAATGGTATGTGACTTGGAGGTGAATTATTGTTCCCAAGCAACTGCTGTTCTTGTTCTTTTGAATGGTAGTGGTCATGGTTTGAAGATGCTGTCTAAACAGCCTTTGTAAATTTCATCTTGTAGATGGTAAACACAACTGAATGTTTGTGGATGTGGCGCCAGTCAAGCAGGTTGATTTGTTCTGGGTGAAGTCAAGCTTTCTGAGTATATATGAACTGCATTCATCCAGGCAAGTGGGGAGTATTCTATAAGATTTCTGTTTTTACCTTGTAAAGGGTTGACTGGCTTTAGGAATTCAGGAGGTCAGCTTCTCTTTGCAGGATTCCTAGCCTCTGATGTGAAGTTGTGGCCAGATATGGCACATAAGAACCCTTGATATTGAGGATTGAATATTAGCATTAATATAGAATTGGCAAACTGATAGAAGATAGATTTGGGATGAGGGGGTGGCATTTTCAGAATAGCAACCTGTAACTAGTAGAATGCCACAGGGATTAATGTTTTGGCTGCAATAATTTAATATTATACATTAAGGAGTTGGATTACAGGAAACATCCTTTCTACCAGGACCTGTCAAGACCCCTGAGGAACTTGTATGTTTCTGTTTCTAATAAAAAACCTTTTGATCTTCTAAATTAGGCTGACAACTTATTTCAAGTATTAGTCTGGTAAATTCTCTGAACTGCTTTCAATGCATTTATGTCCTGAAAGTGCATAGGGCATAATTTCAAAATTTAGGGATGAATATATGCAAAGACAAAAGAGTTGTGATGATCCTTTATGAAACACTAACGAGGCTTCAATTGCGCAGGATTTGAAGCCTTTAGAAAAGATACAAGACATTTACCAGAATGATTCCAAAGCATGAGATTGTTACAAGGACAAAGGAAGCTGGAGTTACTTTCCTTAGAGAAGTTCACAGTGGTGCTTAAAATCATGAGAGACTAAATAGACTAGGTAGAGAAACGTTCCTGTAGGTGGAAGGGTTGAGAACTAGCCGATGGCAATTCAAGCTGAATTGCAAAAGAACCAATTTTTTACACAATGAGTAGATTGAACTTGCCTTCACCATTCTATTATGGCTTACAGAAGGGAAGTGGATTAGGAACTGAAGGGAAAGTTTGCAGGGATCGGGCAGGAAGGTGAGGATTTAGTTGAATTGCTTTTTCAAGAACCTGGCACCTACACAAGGTGTCAAATGGCCGCATTCTGTGATGTAGCCATTCAGTGATCCTAAATGACAATAAGGAAGCTGAACTGCTCTTCCTCATCTCCAGTCAAAATATCTTCACCCCCATGATCATGCTATTCTTGCTGTTGATTTTGACTGTCTCAGGTCATATATTGCTTAATGATTTGGCTTGCAGGTCCATTTTATAGCCATCACAAACACTACTGTTTTTAATCTCATAGCATTGTTTGCTTCCACCTGTGACTTACTTTCATCCATAGTTAAACCTTAATTTATGGACTCGGCAAGATGGCGGTGATTCTGTAGAACTGCTGTGGACAGCTCTGCCTAACAGCCAAGGCACACTGGTGTTTTTTGCCATCCCTGACCAACTTATGTGGTGTAATTATTAGTTTAAAACCTAACAGAACACATATTTGTTAATACTTGGGAGTGGGAAGGATGCCAAAGGGAAAAGGGCAAGCAAACAGCAGTAGGGAGGACACTGCCCTGCAGCACATACCCCACCAGAGACTGCAGCAGCAGCAGCCTCTCCTGAATCCCCCAGGGACCTGACAGACTCACAGGAATTGGCTGCGGCGATGGAGAGACTTAGCTTGAAAGTTGGGGCTGCAATTGAGGGGAATCCATGCGGAGATTCGTACCCAGGTCCAACCTAAGAGCTAAGAGCAGCAAGGAGGGGACATGAAAGGTCCTTAGTTGGTAGGATTAGGGAAAACCCTAAGGCTTTCTATAGGTATGTCAGGAATAAAAGAATGACTAGGGTAGGAATAGGTCCAGTCAAGGATAGTAGTGGGAAGTTGCGTGTGGAGGCTGAAGAGATTGGGGAGACACTGAATGAATAATTTTTGTCAGTATTCACTCAGGAACAGGACATTGTTGCCGATGTGAATACTGAGTCACAATTAAGCAGAATGGATGGCGTTGAGGTATGTAGAGAAGAGGTGTTGGAAATCCTGGAAAAGGTGAAAATAGATAAGTCCCCTGGGCCTGATGGCATTTATCCTAGGATTCTCTGGGAAGCAAGGGAGGAGAGTGCAGAGCCATTGGCCTTGATTTTTATGTCCACTTTGTCTACAGGAGTAGTGCCAGAAGACTGGAGGATAGCAAATGTGGTCCCCTTGTTCAA
>NC_057739.1:47184805-47188754 GCF_004010195.1 Chiloscyllium plagiosum
GGGGTACTGGGCTAATGGTCGGGTACTTGGTAGTGTGGATGAGCAGAGGGATCTTGGTGTCCATGCACACAGATCTCTGAAAGTTGCCAACCAGGTAAATAGTGCGGTGAAGAAGGCATATGGCGTACTGGCTTTTATTGGTAGAGGAATTGAGTTCCGGAGTCCTGAGATCATGTTGCAGTTGTATAAGACTCTGGTGCGGCCACATCTGGAGTATTGTGTGCAGTTTTGGTCACCATACTATAGAAAGGATGTGGAGGCACTGGAACGGGTGCAGAGGAGGTTTACCAGGATGTTGCCTGGTATGGTAGAAAGATCGTATGAGGAAAATTGCAGAGCCATTGGCCTTGATTTTTATGTCCTCGTTGTCTACAGGAGTAGTGCCAGAAGACTGGAGGCTAGCAAATGTGGTTCCCTTGTTCAAGAAGGGGAGTAGGGATAACCCTAGTAACTCTAGGCCGGTTGGGGTTGTTTTCATTGGAGAAAAGAAGGTTTAGGGGTGACTTGATAGAGGTGTACAAGATGATTAGGGGTTTAGATAGGGTTGACCGTGAGAACCTTTTTCCATGTATGGAGTCAGCTATTACGAGGGGGCATAGCTTTAAATTAAGGGGTGGTAGGTATAGGACCGATGTTAGCGAGTCGTGAGTTCATGCGGGCATTGGATAGGCGTATGGAGGATAGTGGGCTAGTGTAGGTTAGGTGGGCTTGGATCAGCGCAACATCGAGGGCCAAAGGGCGTGTACTGCGCTGTATTCTATGTTCTATGTTCTATTGCATCCATGCTGCAGAAGCATGAGCAGGAGATCCAGGGCTTGGGGAGAGGCTGGAGGAGGTGGAGGGTCGAACTAAGGCCTTGGAAGTTGCGATGGAGTCCTCATCCGGTCGGATCCAGGTGCCGAAGCGATCAGTGCGGGCCTTGCGAAACCATATCAACGACCTCGAAAATCGAGGTTGGAGGATAAATATCTGAATTGTCGGGCTCCCTGAAGGTGAGGAAGGTGAGCAGCCAGTCAGCTTCTTTGAAAACTGGCTGCTGATGGTTTTGGGCCTTCATCGAGTCCAGCAGGCTGCAGATTGAAAGGGCTTATCGGGTTACAGTGCACAGGTCAGGCCCAGTGCAGCGCCCCTGCTCGGTCCTAATGCACCTCCATTCATATAAGGACAAGCAAAAAGTCATAGAAGTTTCCAGATCTCTGGGAAAAGATCCGCAGGCACTGCTGCACAAGAGGTCAAAAATCATGTTTTCCAGGATTTCTCTGCAGCTGTAATTCGAAAGAGGAAGTCCTTTGATGAAGTTAAAAAGAGGCCAAGGAACCTGGGCATCCAGTACTCCATGAGGTGCCCCGCAGTGCTCCATTTCAGCCACGAGGACTGGGTTTATGCATTTGACTCAGCGGATAAAGCTAAAAACTTTGTAGACACTTTAAAATAGACAGATTGGACTGAAGAATACGGTTAATGTTTGTTCTCTTTTCTATCTTTCCCCATGTTTTCCCTTCCTTTTTTAAATTCATTTCTTTCTCCCTAATAATTTCCTTTTTGGGAAAGGGGGGATAAGACCTTGGAATAAGTTGTTGCTATTTTTTTTAATAACTGGGTTTTCTGATGGGAAATTGTGTGGATGTTCTTTGTTGTCTCTCCTTTTTTTTTTGTTTGGCCTGTTTCTCTTTTAGTCACAAGTTGGGGTGACATGAAGCCAGGGATGAGTGGAGCGTTCATCCTGACTTTGTCTTTTTTCTGTTGATTTAAGGATCATCTCCTTGTTTTTTTTCTGGCCTAAGGCTGGGGCACAGTCCGGGTTTGAAAAAGCTGTGAAGGAGGGGATGTGTATGGTGAGTGCCCCCTATGGGCAGGGGAAAGGGTCTTCCATTCAAGGTTTTATAGTTGGTTTTCTTTGTAGTTTTTTTGGTAGTAATAGTTGTTTGTAGTTATGATAGAGTAGTTTTTGTATATAAAGTTCTTCGACTCTGTGAGTCTTTATTTAATCATGCTCAGCGCTTTGACAGCAGGGTTCTCCCTCTGAGGGGTTCAAGGGTCTCTGAAAGGGGATATGGCTAAGTGTCTTATTGAATGGTGCACCTGGAACATTAAGGGAAGTCATTCAGCCGATAAAAGGAAAAAAGTGCTTTCTAGCCTTAAGAGGGAAAGGGTTGATATTGCTTTGTTGCAGGAAACCCGTCTTGATGATGGGTAACACCTTAAATTACAACAGGGGGGTTATGACCGTGTGTTGTTTTCATCCTTTACTACTAAAAGTAGGGGAGTGGCGGTACCTATCCAGAAAAATCTTCCGTTCACATTATTAGAGCAGCTGAAAGATGAGCAGGGACGGTTTGTGATACTTAAAGCCCTGATACATGGGGAGGAAAATGGCATTTTAAATGTGTACTGTCCTCCAGCGCATCCCCTCAAACTTTTGATTAGTGCTTTTTCTAAGTTGAGTGCTTTTGGAACACAGCACATTATTATAGCGGGGGGGATTTTAATTGTCTTTTGGATCCGACAGTGGACAGGATGCCTTGTGGGCCACCCAACTATTTCTTCGCAGGTCAAGCAGGTGGTTGACTTATGCAAGGAGTTGGGGCTGGTGGATATTTGGAGATGTCTTCACCCTACTGGCAGGTACTTTACCTTTGTTTCAAACCCACATAAATGTCACATGAAGATTGACCTCTTTCTGGCTCCCTCGACCCATCTGGATTCGATTATGGGTTGTAAAATTGGGAATATAGCTATCTCTGATCACGCGGCAGTATATTTGGAGGTTAAGGCCAAGAGTGAAGGGCTAGGTTTGCAGCACTGATGTTTGGACCCTTTTCTCCTGAAGGATTCCAAATTTGTGGAATACCTTTTGAAGGAGTTTCAGGAATTCTTGACTATCAACTCAGGCATGGCTAGTAGTCTGTCTATGCTATGGGAGACTGCTAAGGCCCTTGCTAGGGGTAAGCTATTTCCTATTCGGCTAGCCGAAAATGATAGAAGGAGGAACAGCGGCATCTACTTGAGGCGTGGTTGAAAGCCGCCGACGCAGCATATTTTGCGCGGCTTTCGGTGACTAAGCCACAGTGGATCACGGCCCTCCGGGCTGCCTTGAATTCAATACTGACACAGAACGCAAAGAAAGAACTTGCTTTTGCTAGACAAAGGCTGTTCGAATGTGGGGATAGGCTAATGAAGTATTTAGCGTACCTGACTAGGAAAAAGCGTGCTCCCCAGTCCATTACTACAATCAGAGACAGCGCCGGGGTCCTTACATACCATGCTAAAAAGATTAATGAGGCTTTTCGGAGCTTTTACTCTGAATTGTATCGGTCTGAAAGTTGTGAAGACAGGAGGGCTAAAATGGAGCCCTTTTTTAAGAATCTGGACCTCCCAGGGGTAACCTTGGTACAGGCCTCTCTCCTTAATGCCCCCTTGACAGTTCAGGAAATACAGGAGGCAGCTAGGCAACTTCAGAGTGGGAAAGTGCCTGGCCCTGATGGTCTTCCGGGAGAGGTTTATGAGGGCTTTATAGGGATTCTGCCAGGGCCGATGTCAGGGAGATGTACAATCACTCCTATATGCATGAATGCCTACCACCATCTTTGAGAGAAGCTAATATTTCCTTAATTCTTTAGAAGGGGAAAGTTCCTGAGGATTATGCCTCATACAGGCCGATCTCTCTATTAAATTCAGCTTTCAAGATTCTGTCCAAGATCCTGGCACTGAGATTGGAAAGGGTGTTGCCCCATATTATTAAAGAGGACCAGACAGGCTTTATAAGGGGCCGTAGGTCCTCTAATAATATTAAGAGGTTGCTGAATATGGTCTAAGTTTGTCAGCAACGATCGGTTCAGGGGTTGGTGATTTCCTTAGATGCAGAGAAAGCATCTGACTGGGTGGAATGGCCGTATCTTTTTTATGTCCTAGAACAGTTTGGGTTGGGTGGAGTCTTTGCTAGGTGGGT